>NC_143018.1:78349459-78519986 GCF_055824585.1 Amblyomma mixtum
CTTCCTGACGTCTTCAATTTGCTTATCCCTGAGTTCCTGACTTGACTTTGTCCTCCTTGACTTGTTCAATTCGTTGCTCCCTGTCTGAAGCGCGTGTTTTTATAGGATAATTCACAACCAACTAACCCAACTTACCGCCCGGGGTGCATACGCGTGTAACCCAAAATAGTTAACATCGCTATCCACTTTGAGACAGCAATCATGAAGCTCTTGATAGTCTCGACGTCTTCATCGGTTTTAAGAGTTTAAGGTTTTAAGGCAAACACTTCGATCCGAACACAGATGGGCGCTGCCCGCACTGTGGAGAGATCTGCGATATCTTTCACATGGTGTGGGCATGTACTCAGAATCCTCACCTTCCCCCCTCCCCCACCCCCACCCGAGAGGCATGGGAGACTGCCCTCCTCAACTGCTCCACACTGGAGTCCAAAAGGGCTCTGGTCAAGCGGGCGCGAGACGGGGCCTCGTCATGCGGTGTCCCGGACTAAGGATACCGACCATGCAGCAGGGTTTTTTTTTTACCCTCAAGCTCTCTTTGATTAAAGTTTTTCACCACCACCACCACCACCGAGCGCAGCAGGGTCTCCTAGTCCTCCCATGTCTTAAGGTTCTCTAGGTCCCGCGGGGGAGGGTCCGTCGGGCAGAGGGAAAGGATGTGGAGGGAGAAGCGAAGGGTTCTGGGCATAGGGCGCATGCCGTAGTGGAGATGGTGTTGAAAACTTTTTAATAAACAACAGGAGAGTTTGCAGACCAAAAATGGCCCTTTACATAGGTGGAGTCCTTAGTCCGGGACCCAGCTGGACCAGGCCGCTTCTCGCGCCCGTTGGACTAGAGCCCTTTGAGACTCCAGCCCCGAGCAGTTGAGAAGGGCTGCCTCCCATGCCTCTCGGGAAGGGGAATGATTGGGGGGAAGGGAAGGATTCTTCTGACAGGCCCAAACCATGTGGAAGGTATCGGATACTTCCCCACAGTGAGGGCAGCGTCCATCAATTTTGGGGTCGAAATGTTTCACTATTGCAGGACACAACAGAGTGTTGGTCTGAAAGCGCCTCAGAGTTCGCTCATCAGCTTTACTCAGGCCCTTAGCAGGGACCGGGAAAAGCCGATGGCGTTCGCAATAGTCGTCCAGAATTTCTCTGAACCGCAGATGCAAACAAGCAACACTCTGGCGCAGACTACAGACACACTCTCTCCCCTCATCCTTACCCTAGCCTACAATCATCCCTCCTTCCCCACTCCGGAGATTGTGCAACCGGAGTGGGGAAGGAGGGATGATAGTGGGCTATGGTAAGCAGTGAGGGGAGAGAGTGTGTATGTAGTCTGCGCCAGAGTGTTGCTTGTTTGTTATCTAGGGAGGAATGGGGCGGGGGTAGAGACTTTAGCATTTCGCCTCCATTGAACCGCTGCCGCCGCGGTAGGATTCAAACCCGGGTACTGAGGCTGTGTAGCTGAGCGCCCTAGCCACTGAAAAAACGCGGCGCGTCAAGCCCGTTTTTATGATCAATTTTGGGTTTTCAAGTGAAACCTAGAGCGTCAGACAACGACGAGTTGATAAAGGACGCTCATTGTCCCCTTGGAATGTAGTCCAGCACATCTGTCGGCTGAGTGGGACCGAGTTCCGTTGCATTATTCTCACCGGATGCGGCCCATCAGTTCTGATCAGCTTTTGGCGTCTGATACAGGACGGTCAATAGCGGATTACTAGTTTTGGAAAACCATTGAAACCACTGCATCATGGCATAATTAACTATTGCGCTCAACGTCATGGGCAGTTTCAGCTCCTCTAGTCCCGCAAGATTTTACATCAATTAAGATTGACTAGTGGGAATTAGTGAACGGATTAAGATGTAAGATTGGGCCTGGTTAGTATAATTCCATATGGTAATATAATCGAAGGTACTCGACTACCTACTACTCCTCACCTACTATACTACAATTTCTCAGACTGCCTTATAGACCAGTGAGGCAATTTCGTTACCGAGACACCAGGTGGCTGCTACCAGGAGGAGGAGAAGGAAAGGCAGGGAGTTTAACCGGACAAATAAACCGGTTTGCTACAGTACACGAGGCGAAAGGGATGAGGTGACCTAAAGAATAAAGCGAAAAAAGATAAGGAAGCGAAAAAATGGCTGTGGCTTAGCTTGGTTAAGCCCGGTAATTGCGAAAGCAATATCCGTAGCAACGCCAGGGTTCAGCTGGTAGTGCAGCTGGTGGTGGTGTTTGTGGTTACACTTGTGGTGATGCATCGGTTATACTGTGCAATCCAATGCGATCCAATCCATTCCAATCAAATCCAATATGCTAAAATGGTAGCTACCGGCCTCGCTACGCGACGGGCTGAAAGTGCAACTAGTATGGCTTTCGCAATAAAAATTTAACGAGGGCTTAGCTTTGGTTAAGCCTGGTAGATTGCGAAAGCAAAAGCGCAACGCCTCTAACTGAACACTAGGTTCGGTTTTCGCCCTCACAAGTCAGCACAGGATATACTTCTGCAGCTCCACCACGACATTTTAGATCCTGTCGAATGTCTCCACAACGACAAGGTGGTCCTGGCCTTGGATCTTAAAGCCGCATTCGACAACGTCAGACATGAAGTAATCCTGGACCACCTCAGTAACACCAACTGTGGCCAGAAAACATTCCATTACATAAGACAATTTTTACAGACTGTCAAGCGTATATACGCATACAAGATGCGGAACACGGGCCATACACCATCGGCTCGAGGGGAACAGCTCAAGGCGCGGTCCTGTCTCCCCTGCTCTTCACATTGGCAATGCTTCGTCTTCCTTCCAAATTGTCTTCTCTGCCCGGGATACATCACGCTCTTTATGCGGACGACATTACAATCTAGACCACGCAAGGTAACCTGGGAAACATGGAGTCCTGCTGCAAGCAGCGGCGACCCTAGTCGACGACTACGCGGCCTACTGCGGACTCCAGTGCTCCCCAGCTAAATCAGAATTTGTGAACTTACGTCCCTCCTCTCGGGACACAACTCCGCTTCGCATCAGTCTCCCCTCGGGACCGATCCGGAAGACCAAGGAGATCAGCGTCCTTGATTTCTTCATACACCACCAACGATGAGTCGACACCACCCTAGCCAAACTCCGCACGGTGGGAGACGAGGTGGGCCGCATGGTCCGCCGGGTCTCCAACAAGCGGGGCGGATTACGAAGCAAGGATGCACTGCGGCTTGCCCATGCTTTCGTAATGAGTAGAATCCTCTACTCTACTCCCTACTTGCTCCTGCGCAAACTCGATTATGACCAACTGGAGATCATCCTACGGAATGTCGTGAAGCGGGCTCTCGATCTCCAGGTCGCCACGTCCAACCAGAAGCTTCTGGCGTTGGCCGTGGTGAACACATTCCGGGAGCTTCGAAAAGCCCACTTAGTAAAACAATACACGCGTCTTGCACAGACCACGTCCAGTCGCCGCCTCTTGGACCGGCTACAGAACAAACATGACTACCACATTGAGGAAAGGGAGAGAGTACCAGAACCCTGGATACGCGCCCTGCGGGTCCGACACCTTCCCCGCAACATGTCCAGAGAAGACTATAGCGGTCGTCGCCACCCGCGCGCGGAAGCGTTGGCGTGATACTATGGTAACCAAGAACACGTGTATTATATGGACGTTGCCAGCCCACACCACAGGGGGTAGTACACGGCCACAGTCGTACACAACACAAACACAGTTAACGGGCTCACTTTCAAAGCCTACACCGCAACACACGCGGAGGAGATTGCCATTGCTCTGGCTCTCACGAATCCCAAGTCAAAACACATCATCACCGACTCGCGAGGGGCCTGTAGGAACTAAGAGTTGGGCTGGGCTCCCCCGCTTGCCTGGCGCATACTGGAATATAGCTGTCGATGCGAAGGTGCAACTCCACGCAACCTGATTTGGGCCCCCGGTCACCACGGACTCCAGGGAAACGAACAGGCCGACCTGCCGCCCGCGCGCCCTCTCCCCGGGCTATCTCCCTGTCCTTGGAAGGGTACTCCCAATCAGACAATCTGGCCCTTACATTGAAACAGATCACCGATTACTACAAGGAGGAGCACCGGCGCTACCCGGCCACTTCAACGGTCTGTATCACGCTGACGAACGCTTCCTCATCAAAATTCTTACTAACACTGCACTGTCCCCGGCGGTGCTTAAACATTTCAATACATCCTTTGATGGTGCGTGCCAGTTCTGTGGAGAGGTGGCTTGCACCTTCCACATGGTTTGGGCGTCTCAATCAAACCTATCTATCCCCCCCCTACCCCAACCCCACCAAAGAGGACTGGGAGGCGGTACTGCTCGGCTCTCAAGACCTAAAGAGCCAAAAGGCCTTGGTTCAACGGACGGGGGCGG
Source organism: Amblyomma mixtum (assembly GCF_055824585.1). NCBI lineage: Eukaryota > Metazoa > Arthropoda > Arachnida > Ixodida > Ixodidae > Amblyomma > Amblyomma mixtum. Next base: position 78,353,825 of record NC_143018.1, read on the forward strand.
CGTTCCTTGCCAATGGGGCATCGGAATAGGGGCTTCACCTAGTATTGTAAGCAGAAATGGCCAATAGTGTCCTTCCCCAATCACCTTTCTGTAAAAAATTTATTTGCCCATAAATATTTTTCACCACCGCCGTCTACAGGTCACGCGTGGCTACCGGCCGCCGCTGCGCGACGACTCAAAGCGTCTTGGGTAATTTTCTTTATATTGTGTTTTTGATGTTGTTGCGACTGGGAGAAAGAAAACAATCTACAGCTGGTATGACGTCACAGCGGCAGTAGCGTCACAGGTGTGCAGCGCGGCAAACACACACCGTAACTGCAGCCGGGCTCTCTCATGGAGCGAATTGGTCGCCAAGAACAAAGAGAGACCATCAGATATGCCTTCGAAGCCGCCCGGTCCCAAGGGATCTCGGCCGTCTGGCAAGGACGGGATGGCGAGGCCGCCGTCCTGATTATCTGATATAATAAAGTTTTTCTAAGCCTAAGCCTAAGTTGGTCCCCCATAATCTACAGCTGGTATGACGCCACAGGTGCAGTAGCGCCACACGTGCGCGGCGCGGCGCAACTGCAGCCGGGCTATCTGAAGGAGAGAGTTGGTCGCGCATATCCACTTCGTAAAGATCAAACGTAACTGCGGCCGGGTCACGCGAAGGCTTTATAGTGCGAGTAGTATTGCTTTCGCAATAAAAAAGCCGACCCGAAGTGAGCAAGCACTCGATAAAGTCAAAGCCTTTCGTGCAGGTCAGAAGTTCACAAAAAGCGGAGTAGTACTTGGGAGGCCTTCACTGGCGACGATCGCGCCGTTGTTAGCAGACGCCAACCAAAACGCTGTCGCATTAATAAAAAAACTTTCGAGTGCGGGCAGTGGAATGCGCCGCCCTTTACATATGGCGGCTGTAATGAGGCGACTCGCACAATTAGTGTCGACGGCCAGTCTTTGTTCGAACGGTGCTGCTCAGCAGGCCAGCGTTCGCAAGCGGGCACCCGAGCTTTGTCTTCCTTCTTCTTGCTCTCCTTCGTGGGCGCTAGCCGCTGGGGCATCAAACCCGAACTCTCTTTCTTCCCATACCCCCTGGGTGAAAAGGCGCCATCCTGGCGGCCGAAAGGCGCGAGACGATAGATGAGTCGTAGTAGGGCTTCGGGCGTTCTATGTGCACAATTTCACGTCCGCGGCGGCGATTATCAGACGAAGGAGTGATGGGCTCGACCAGGTAGTTAACTGGGGATGTCTGCTGAACAACGCGATAGGGGTAGGGGCCTTGGTATTTGCTCAGCAGTTTCGTAGACTGCCCCGAGCCGGAGGAGGGCACAAAAAGCCAAAACAAGGATTGAGTAACGTAAGACGGCGGCAGACCGGGGGAAGCGGCGCGGGCGCTTTTCTGACATTGCTGGTCGTGAGAAGTAAAGGAACGGGCGAGTTGACGGCATTCTTCGGCATGCGCAGCGGCTTGAGAGCCGGTTGTAAAATCGGACGAATCGGGGCAGTAAGAGAGTATGGTGTCCATGATAGAGGAAGACTCGCGATCGTGGAGAAGAAAATACGGGAAAAACCAGTAGTGGCTTGCGTTGCAGAGTTGTAAGCGTAGTTAACGAAAGGTAGAACACGGTCCCAGTCTGAGTGATCGGCAGAAATGTACTTGGCCATCATGTCGCCGACGGTCCGGTGAAAGCGCTCGGTCATGCTGTTCGTCTGCGGATGGTTGAAGACATCGTGCGGTGAGCGATATGATACTCTCGGAGGAGGGCTTCCACGACGCGGGACAAGAATACGCGACCCCGATCGCTGAGCAATTCCTTTGGAGTTCTGTGACGAAGAATGATGTACTGAAGTATGAAACCGGCTACGTCAGAGGCCGTCGCCGCTGGTAACGAGGCAGTTTCCGCATAGTGCGTGAGATGATCAATGGCGACGATGATCCAGCGGTGCTCAGCGGCAGTGGTGGGAAGAGGGCCATAAAGGTCAATTCCAACACGGTCGAATGGCCGGGCGGGACACGGTAAATGATGCAGAGGAGCAGGTGAGTGTGGTGGTGGGTTCTTGCGACACACACATTCCAGGCAAGAGCGTATGTACTGGCGGACAAGACGGTACATTCCCGTCCAATAATACCGAATGCGCAGGCGGGTAAAAGTTTTCAGCAGACCGGCATGAGCGCATTGCAGGTCGTCGTGATAACTGGCACAAATGGCGGAGCGGAGGTGCCTTGGAATCACGAGCAGCCATTTGCGACCGTCGGAGAGGTAGTTCCTACGGTACAGCAGCTGGTCACGCACGACAAAGTGATGAACTTGACGACGAAGCGCTTTAGAAGAGAGGCGCGCTGAGTGGTTGGCTAAAATTCCAGAAGAGAACTAATTCAAGCATCCTTGCGCTGCTGAGAAGCCATATCAGTGTGGTCAATAGAAGATGTGAGGCCAAAAAGAGATGATGGGTCAGGATCAGAGGTCACAGGAGAGCGCGAGAGAGCGTCGGCATCGGAGTGTTTACGACCGGAACGATAAATGACCCGAATGTCGTAATCTTGTAAACGGAGAGCAGAACGAGCGAGGCGGCCAGATGGATCTTTGATTGAAGACAGCCAGCATAGGGCATGGTGACCTGTAATGACATCGAATGGGTTTGATGCCACAGCGGCTAGCACCGACGAAGGAGAGAAAGAAGAAGGAAGACGAAGCTGACAAAGCTCGGGTGCGCGCTTGCGAACGCTGGCCTGCTGAGCAGCCCCGCTCGAAGAAAAACTGGCCGTCCACACTAATTGGGCGAGTCGCCTCATTACACGGCCAATTTCCAAGTAGCGAAAGGCTGTTACGTATATGTGTAGTCAACACACCAAGAGTCTGCTTTTTTCACAAGCTTTTCATCTTAACCTCGGATTGTAGAAAAATGGCCCTCAGCCCTCTAACACAAGTTTTCTGTTTTCGAACGAGTCTATGAGAAGGTTCTGCTCTTCAAAAACAAAGCAAACATCAATTCATCGCTAAACATCGCCCATTTCACATCACTAATGCGAAAGCCATTCGAAGCTCGCAGCATCGAGCTGAAGAGAAAAGCTAGCTCCCAACTTTCTGTACATAGCGCTGCATCGTGTCAAGCATGGTGTCAAGGGCGGCGTTGCATTTGTATCCTGACGCAAAAGCAAGCCGGCCTGCAACAATCGATTCGTAACAAAGAATTCCGTTATGCAGAAATGATGCAAGATTACACCCTCCCACATACACGCATAATATCCATAATACATAGACTATAACTGAAGTGACAATGTACACGTCGATCAACCCCGAACTTAGGAATAAAAGGATTCATATCCAACAATAGACCCATTAAAAAGTTCAGCGCGATCGGGTGCGAGGCGCCGGAACCGCGGTGCCCCCGCCATCACTTGGGCATGTGGCTGCCGGACTGCGCTCGGGCCTAATTGAAAAGTACGGCACCCGGCGAAGCCACAACAAGCGTAATTATCTTGTTTCTGTTTCCTAGCCATGTTCCTTGACATTGGCTTTCTGCTCCAAGTTTTAGTCGCGATGCCCGGAATGCTGGTGTGTGGCTCTGCAGCCAGCGCGGCGTAAGAGACGCACATGGAAATAAGCTGCGTATCCAGAGCCCGGAGCACATGCAGTATCTGCATGCTTCTTTCTTCTTGTTCGTGACCTGTTAGTTTTCACATTAAAATAAACGATATGAGTATCGCAAGAGCAGCGAAAGGTTCCTTCAACAGTGTAGCCGTTGCGCTGTATATTGAGCACAACTATAAAGATGCCACCTTCGGTGCACTCGAGGACATGCATTGTTTCCCATGCTGGAGACTGTTTCGGCGCGTCACAAAATCAAAGCGTTGCTCAAGCGCACCCGCCGCGGTGGTTCAGTAAGGGCGCCCGTCTACCGAGCAGGGGTACACGGGTTCGAACCCGACCGCGGCGGCCGCGTTTCGATGGAGGCGAAATGCAAGAGGCGCGCTTGTGCTGTGCGATGTCAGTGCCCGTTAAAGATCCCCAGGCGGCCGAAATTATTCCGGAGACATCCACTAGGGCACCTCTTTCTCTCTTTCGTCTTCCACTCCCACCTTCCTCTCTCCCCTTACGGCGCGGTTCAGGTGTCCGCTGAGATATGCGAGACAGATACTGCCCCATTTCCTTTCCTAAAAAAACAATTTTCCTCAAGCGCGCTTGTTTTGGATTTGCTAGCATCCGCGTCTCAAATATTCATGGTGAGTTCTATGTACGGGAAAAAGAGCACAACGATGCGGCGCGGCGAGGAGCGCCGTAGTTCTCCCCACCCCTCCCTAGATAACAGACACGCAACACTCTGGCGCAGATTACAAACACATACTCTCCCCTCGCCCCTTACCCTAACCCACTATCATCCCTCCTTCCCCACTCCTGCTTGCGCCCTATGCCCAGAACCCTTCGCTTCTTCCCTCCACATCCTTTCCCTCTGCCCGGCGGACCCTCCCCCGCGGGACCTAGAGAACCTCAAGACCTGGGAGGACTGGGAGACCCTGCTGCACTCGGAGGACCCGGCCGTGCAGACCATCGCCACCGGCCGTGCTGCCAGTGTTATGGACCTCAGGAACATAAACACTTGAGTGCAGTGGGGTCGTGCGGGGACCCTGTTGCGTGCCCCGAATTCCTTTGTAAATAAAGTTTTTTCTCTCTCTCTCTCCTCTCTCTCCGCTGCGATCCTGCAGCAAACGACGGCGACATAGGCGGAGCGCAGCAGCAGCAGCGGTGTGTTTTCGTACGGTCAGTGCCTGCGCACTCCTGCTAAGCAAGCTCTCTGGTAATCTGTCTCCTTCATCTGAAGTGAGCAAACTATGCATATTAACAGCTACAACGCGAGTGATTTCGACGCCTAGCGCACCGGCACAGCTGATCGAGCGTCCGAATCGACACGCATTTCGCCCTGCAGTGCGCCTGCTCGTACTCGAGTCCCGTCCAAGTTATCTCAGCCCTCCTTTATCGACAGCAGATTGACCCGCCCGGCAACGCGCACTAACCCGTGCTGCCGAGCATCGCAACGCGCATCGCAAGAAATTTCCCATACCAGCTTGTAGCTTCGCTGAAAGGATGCGGCCGGGCAATCGGAGTCTTTTCAAAAATCTGCCAGTGATGATAGCCAGGTCCCTTGAACACTGCGAATTTTCCGCCATCACTTTCACGAATGAAACCAGGCATGCCACCAGGTAGAAACTGGTGCAAATGCCGTGCAAAGCACTGTAGCGGCTCGTCTTGTAGGCAAAGATGCCCAAAGTATGGCGCATGGCGCCGATGGAAGTTGCTGATTATGATGCTTACCAAGTTGCCGGAATGAATTCTGTAAACGGTTTCTTCTGGACCAAAGCATTTCGGAGCGAGAGCTCCAATGCGCTATGTTTCGCCAAGGTAATCGGGTGGTGCAGTTTGACCTTGAGCAGGAGGAGCGCCGTAGGTGTGGCGGTGACGTCAAGACACGTGACTCGCCGCCGCTGCAGAAGCCGGGCCGCTGCTGCGACCGCGGTGCGCCGCCCACCACTTCGCCAGGTATGGTCATGTGATTAATTATTAGTCACTCGGGGTTTGCTTAAGGAGGCGCCGCCGCTCTGGCGTGCATTTTCGCCATGGATGAAAGCGCGGCTGACAGTGTGTCCGAAACGCCTGCGAGGCGTTTTAAGCGTTTAACCAAGCGTAGCCAATTATAATGGAGCTTGCGCTTTGTCTCTGTTTAGAATAGTTAAAGCAGTCCGAAGTTTTTGAAGGGGAAATTTTTATGAACGTATTTTTTTCACGTAATGTAACTTTCCACTTTAACAAATAATATCTCCGCAGGTCACCCGATGACACCCATCATTTTTTTCTATTAACGTTATTGCTAGTGCCCAAAGCTTTCCACATTGGAAGGCCCTCTAAAAGAAGTTCCGCTATATATGAGAAGAATGAGCCATTGCACTCTGTAGTTCCGTAACATTATGTTAAGGTATTCTAATTTTAAAACATTTGGTCTGAGAATCTTGGACATGCTCGCGCTCTCCACAGACAACGAGATCGCGGGCTGCCACCTGCCTGCATGGATTATTGCTTGCCAGGGCACTCGCCTTTTGCCTCGTCTCGGACATCGAGATATTCTGCAGCCATGTCGGGAGTGTTTCGGGCAAGGTGCATTCACATACTGGGGCACTTTCCAAACAAAATATTCTCTGCCAGCACTGCCTCAGTGTTCGACCTAACAGGGTTATCTACGGGAGATTGAAGTGATTACATCGGTGTGCTCATAAAAAGTGTACATAGAATCCAAACATACCTTCTAAGACACAAACAGTGCCATGTAGATACATCATGGATTTTGCACTATTATTCCGATTTACAGCCACCTTCGCGATATCCGGAATATTTCATCATTATATCAGTTAATATATTTCATAAACGCGTGCATCAGAGCACAACGAATCGTTTGTCGCCATCCGGAAACCGCGGCCGTAACGGCCGTCTGATGTTCCTCAGAATGAGCGGTATGGGGTTGGAAAGGTTGGCGTTGCGAATCCCACACATAAATTTGGGCTCCATCAAAAATTGGTATTTTATGCTCAAGAACATGCCAAGTCATTTCATGCGCCTTTGAAGATTTTAAGCCAAACTGCTGGCTCCCAAATTGTATGCACATGGGGGTCTCAGGGGGCCGGGAAGGGGGGGGGGTCTCATTAGATGGCCGCTATGCTGGCAAATTAATAACGAATCGAAACAGTAGGTATCAGTTGATGAGTTACGCGCTCATTGTTGCTGTGTGGCGCAGTGTGGTCACGTGGTTGCAGTTTTAGTCAATTTGAGCTTAATTACAGACATAAGCGTCCTTGACAAAAGTCAGCAGTAAAAGCTGACGCTCTCAACAAAATACCGCGTGCGCGTCTATCCCACGCCGCAGCAGTGAAAGTGTGGGGACGGCAATGGCCGCCAACACAAGGGAGGCGGCGTTGCCCCATTCAAAGACTGACTCCACCCTCGAAGCGATGAGCGCGCGTATCGAGGCACCCGAATTACAGACCAAAGGCGAGACAGAGCGTGGCTTACGCTGAGCTTGGATATTTACGCGGTGTAAAGAGAGAGAGGGAGAAACAAACTTTATTGTAACACGAATTCGGGGCACGCCCCAGGGTCCCCGCATGACCCCACTGCACTCAAGTGTTTATGTTCCTAAGGTCCATAACACTGGCAGCCCGGCTGGTGGCGACGGTCTGCACGGCCGGCTCCTCTGAGCGCAGCAGAGTCTCCCAGTCCTCCTGGGTCTTGAGGTTCTCTAGGGTCCGCGGGGGAGGGTTCTCCGGGCAGAGAGAAAGGATATATGGAGGGAATAAGCGAAGGGTTCTGGGCATAGGTTACATGCGGGTCTGGGAAAGGATGGATGATAGTGCGCTAGGTTAAGGGGTGAGGGGAGAGTGTGTGTCTGTAGTCTGCGCCAGAGTGTTGCGTGTTTGTTATCTTGGGAGGCGTGGGTGCGTGGGGTAGAGCTTGCGTGAGGCTCTGTATGCCTGCGTCAGCTCGCTGAATGAGTGCATGCGCTCCTTCGTGAATCCCTGATCCGAGGCCACCTGAGCATGGTTTAAAAAACCTCGGGCTAAAAGGTTGGCGGCCTCGTTTCCGGGATTCCCAGAGTGCGCGGGCACCCATATGAGCACCACTTGGCGGGGCGGAAGTGCATCGGGCGAGTCCAGTATGCCCAAAGCAGGGACATGGACTCGGTCTCGAGCAGAATTTAGAATCGCACTTTTCCGTGCAGTTTTCCGGGCTTCCGTGCGAGTGATAGCAAGTGCAATGGCGGCGTCCTCTGCAGCCTCTGGGGACGTGTCTGGGGGGAGAGGTAGTGTGAGGAGGTTGGATGAAGAATCCACCACAGCTGCTATTGCTTCATCATTCGTGCAGGCAGCCTCCACCCATACGGCGTCCGGCTCGGAGCCGTACGCTCGATGGAGTGCCTTCGCACGGGCTCTGCGGCGCTGCTCATGGTGCGACGGGTGCATATTCCTCGGGAGCGGCCTAATGAGAAGCTCCCGGTGAAGGGGTCATGGGATGGCGAGGAGGGTTGGGTCGTTGGCCGGTATTCTGATTCCGAGGGAGTCCAGTGTATACCGTCCTGTGAAAGTTTGTGTGAGCCTGATGTATTGGACCTGTCGGTGGGCCTCCACCAGTTCCCCGATCGTGTTGTGGGGGCCCAAGCCTAGTAATCTTTCCGTGGGTGTGTTGAGGGGAAGATGAAGTGCTACCTTGAATGCCATGCGAAACAAAGCATCCAAAGCGTTTAGGTCATGTTTGGATAGTTGTAAGTATGGGGTAGTGTACAGCACACGGCTGAGGACAAAGGCATGAATGAGGCGACATAAGTCTAAAAAGTTGCATTTACGCGCTCTCCGAAATCGTACGCTCCGATAACGTGACCATCACGTGGCGCCTTAGTCGTGAGGTGCCTTCAACACAGGGGCTCGCTACCATGTCAGAAAGAGATAGGAGACTTCAACGGCCGTGCAGAGAAGTGCAGGGGTGAACACTGAGACGACCCTGACGAGCAAAAGCAGTTCATCTGCGACGCGCCATCGCGGCCCACTGTTAAAATTAATCCGGAGCGCAATTCTTCCTCACTGTTTTCTTGCGGCCAGCGAGAAGTGAACGCTGGAACACCCGACAATGCCGACCTGATGGACGACGTTTATTGTACTCTTTTTATGCATTCAAGTACCTATTCAGAAAAAAATTTTATTTACATATGTACACATGCCAAGGTTACCAGATACAGTGACATTTACAAGAACACATGACAATAAGCATGTAAGGGGAGCTAATTAAACAGGTACCATAAACATCTCTAACTAATAGGAATTGCTCGTGGGCGATGTAAAATTGGATAGCATACCTATTGACAGAAGGGCGAAAAGGCAATAATTTGACATTGAAACACTTAAACGGAGACCTCTGTCGTGTTTAGAAAAAATTTTATTTACATATGTACACATGCCAAGGTTACTAGATACATTCACATTTCCAAGAACACATGACACATGTAAGGCGAGCCAATTAAAGAGGTACCATAAACATTTCTAAGTTACTAACAGGAATGGGCGATGTAAAATAGGAATGCATATATACCGATTGTCAGAAGAGCGAAAAGGCAATAACTGGACATTGAAACATTGAAAAGGATACTTTAGCGCCAGTTTGGCCTAAAAGCCAAGACAATACGACCGTTATTTACAGACATAAATGGGCATGACCACTGTCGGAGAAACTCTTCCTCACCCAAGAAAAAGAGTTCCTCGGACAAAAAACTGATCAGCTCCCGTCGGAGACGGCCGAGAATTGCCCACACAGCGCGGCGTCGAAAGCCACTAGCGACCGCGGCGCATCGACTGCGCCATAAACTAAAAAGACCTGCAACTATTAACAGGCGAGCAAAACGGCCGCTGGGGAAGCGGCCGCGGGAGACGAAGCACGAAATGCCCTGCCCACGAAATCCCGCATGAACCGCGCGCCAGAAGACACGCGCTACAACACAGGTGACTGTAGCGTGGCGATTAGATTCCGGGAGCGGGATATTCGGACAGGTACTGGAGCGTAACACACCCCACCGTTCTAACCGATCACAAATAGGGAGCACTGCCCAGCCAAGTTTCCAGACAAAGTCACGTAGATGATCTGGGAGAGGTGTCGACGCTAAACGCGCCCACTGAACCCGGCGCATAGGTGAGCGGCGAGAAGCCGGCACAACAGGTAACAATAGCGTGCCCATAATGTCCACCACACGGTCTGCAACGATGTTGACAGCAGGTGCTACTGCTCTAACATGCCTGTAAAAGGCCACTGATGAAGGGTAGAAAGCTGTAGGGGACTCTGACTGGGGTCCATGATTAACAGGGGCCGCCGGATCCAAAAAGCGTAAAGAAGGGCCCAAAAAGTACCGAGCCAGGATTCGCGCCGGAGACGCGTTTCCTAGCAGGATACGCAAAATACTCTTCAACGCTAACAGCGAGGACGTGGCGGACAAATTTGGAAAGGCAAACCCTCCTCTCTCCCGTGGTTGTCCAAGAACAGCACGGGCCACAAGCTCGGTTCCGCCTGACCAAAAGAACGAAAGAACTGTAGTCTGCACTCGCCTTATGACACGGAGGGGTGGTTTAACAGTGTAGCAGAGGTACCAGAAGGCACCGAGCATGACGGACTGAACCAGGTAGCGCCTCTCAAGCAGAGGCAAATCGAATGTCTGCGCCCTTCGCACACGAGCTGTAATGTCTTCGACGACCGAAGACCACACACCCTTCCATATTCCAGCACAGTCGTATGTCACACCTAAAATGCGCATCTGCGCGCACCACTGCAAAGGTAGCGAAGATGTAATACGAGTTTGGGTAGACCCCACAAAAAAGTAACAACTCTTCGAGTAATTAAGAGCAGCCCCAGACAAGGAGGCGTACTCACGGAAAACATTTAAAGTTTCAAGCAGGCTGCGTTCATCAGCTAAGTACAGAGTGATGTCGTCTGCATAAGCAGTGACGCGTACCGCTTCGCTGCCTGGCAAAGCCAGACCTCTAATAAAGGAGTGGCGATTGACTAAAAATTCAAGAGATGAATTGCTAACGGAGCTATCGCGTTCATGCTGATCAACTTTTGCGCAATAATACAGAACGGTCAATAGCGCATTAGATGTTTTGGAAAGCTGTCGCTACTACTGAACCCTAGTTTGATTAACGATCTGTTCAGCATAATGGAAGCTTTGAACTCCTCTAGTCCCGCAGGTTTTTTAAACAAATCTCGAATAAACAGTTTGTCATAAGTTCCAAAAGTAACAAGGCTGCATGGGTTTCGTCATTCACTGTGGGTCCCTGGCTAAAGAAAAAATTGGAAGTGGCCTTGCTCTGCTATGCCTGGATATATTTACCGTGAGACGAGGGCGAGGTGGCCTCGGATCGGGGATTCACGAAGGAGCGTATGCACTCATTCAGTGAGCTGACCCAGGCATACAGAGCCTCATGTCAGCTCCACCCCCCACCCCACCCTTCCCTAGATAACAAACACGCAACACTCTGGCGCAGACTACAGACACACTATCCCCTCACCCCTTAACCTAGCCCACTATCATCCCTCCTTCCCCACTTCGGCATGCGCCCTATGCCCAGAACCCTTCGCCTCTTCCCTCCACATGATTTCCCTCTGCCCGGCGGACCCTCCTCCGCGGGACCTAGAGAACCTCAAGACCTGGGAGGACAGGGAGACCCTGCTGCGCTCGGAGGACCCGGCCGTGCAGAACATCGCCACCGTCCGAGAGAGAGAGAGAGAAAACTTTATTTACAAAGGAATTCGGGGCACGCCCCAGGGTCCCCGCACGACCCCACTGCACTCAAGTGTTTATGTTCCTGAGGTCCATAACACTGGCAGCACGGCCGGTGGCGATGGTTTGCACGGCCGGGTCCTCCGAGTGCAGCAGGGTCTCCCAGTCCTCCCAGGTCTTGAGGTTCTCTAGGTCCCGCGGGGGAGGGTCCGCCGGGCAGAGGGAAAGGATGTGGAGGGAAGAAGCGAAGGGTTCTGGGCATAGGGCGCAAGCAGGAGTGGGGAAGGAGGGATGATAGTGGGTTAGGGTAAGGGGCGAGGGGAGAGTATGTGTTTGTAATCTGCGCCAGAGTATTGCGTGTCTGTTATCTAGGGAGGGGTGGGGCGGGGGGTAGAGCTGGCGAGAGGCTCTGTATGCCTGGGTCAGCTCACTGAATGAGTGCATGCGATCCTTCGTGAATCCCCGATCAGAGGCCACCTGAGCCCGGTTTAAAGAACCTCGGGCTAAAAGGTTGGCGGCCTCGTTTCCGGGATTCCCGGAGTGCGCAGGCACCCATATCAGCTCCACTTGGCGGGGCGGGGGTGCATCGTGCGAGTCCAGTATGCCAAAAGCAGGGACATGAACTCGGCCTCGAGCGAAATTTAGAATCGCAGTTTTAGAGTCAGTTAAAATATACCGGGCTTCCGTGCGGGTTATAGCAAGTGCATTGGCGGCTTCCTCTGCAGCCTCTGGGGACGTATCTGGAGGGAGAGGTAGTGTGAGGAGGGTGGATGAAGAGGAGTCCACCGCAGCTGCTGTCGCTTCATCACCCGTGCAAGCAGCGTCCACCCATACGGCGTCCGGCTGGGGGCCGTACGCTCGATGGAGTGCCTTCGCACGGGCTCTGCGGCGCTGCTCATGGTGGGACGGGTGCATATTCCTCGGGAGCGGCCTGATGAGAAGCTCTCGGTGAAGGGATCGTGGGATGGCGAGAAGGGTTGGGTCGTTGGCCGGTATTTTTATTCCCAGGGAGTCCAGGATATACCGACCTGTGGAAGTTTTTGTGAGCCTGATGTATTGGGCCTGTCGGTGGGCCTCCACCAGTTCCCCGATCGTGTTGTGGAGGCCCAGGCCTAGTAATCTGTCTGTGGGTGTGTTGAGGGGAAGATGAAGTGCTACCTTGAATGCCTTGCGAATCAAAGCATCCAAAGCGTTTATGTCATGTTTGGATAGTTGTAAGTATGGGGTAGTGTACAGTACACGGCTGAGGACAAAGGCATGAATGAGGCGACATAGGTCGCGCTCCTTCATGCCTCTATGATGTCCCGAAACCCTGCGGATGAGGTGCGATATCGCGCCTGCAACCTGCTTGCGTTTCTTGAGGGTAGTGGTGTTTTTGCCATCGTTCTGGATGTGCAAGCCCAATACACGGAGGGTGCCAACCTCAGGTACCGGGTAACCATTCAATTCAATGGCAATGGGGGAGCGGGGACAGCGGTGGTTCTTAGGCCGGATGAGGAGCAGTTCGGACTTCTCTGGGGAGCAAGACAGTCCGATGGTCAGTGCGTAATTTTGGGTGAGGGTGGCTGCTTCCTGTAAGGTGTTCTCTATGTCGCCGTCACTGCCGTGGGTGGTCTACAGGGTGATATCGTCGGCATAAAGAGTGTGCTTGAGGTGGGGAATAGTTGCCAATTTCCGGGCGAGGGGTATGAGGGCTATGTTAAAGAGAAAGGGGGAAAGGACGGACCCTTGAGGGGTGCCGATACTCTGAAGTGTGTAGGAGGTGGAAGACAGAGGGCCGAAGTGTATCTCAGCCGTGCGGTCAGTCAGGAATGCTTGAATGTAGGCATACGTGCGCACACCCACATTCAATGGGGATAGAGCAGTCTTGATCGCCTGATGTTCAATGCGATCAAAAGCTTTGGAGAGATCCAAAGCTAAGACTGCCTTGGTGTGACCTGGAAGAAGCGGGTCAAAAAGGTCGTGTGTGAGTTGCAGCATGGCATCCTGTGCGGATAGATGAGGGCGGAATCCCACCATGCTATGCGGGTAGAGATTGTTGTCCGCCATGTGACTTGTGAGTCTCGCTAACACAACATGCTCGAGGAGCTTCCCGAGGCATGAGGTTAGCGAAATCGGGCGAAGGTTTTGAATGGTGAGTGGTTTGTTGGGTTTTGGTATAAATATTACCTTCGCGTGGCGCCAGGACTGCGGGAGGTTACCCTCCCTCCAGCACTGGTTGAAGTATTTCGTAATGTGGGTTATCGATTGGTCATCCAGATTACGGAGCATGGAGTTTGTGATTTGGTCTGCACCAGGTGCGGAGTTGGCGCGGAGAGTCAGGAGGGCCGCTCTGACTTCCGTCTCCGTGATGTCGGTGTCGAGTGTTGGATTTGCTTGTCCTGTGTAGTGCGGTAGAGGTATGGGGCCGCCTGGAGATGTGTACATGGTTTGAAGTGTGTCTAGAAGGGTGTCGGGATCGTCAATGTGTTCATGTGTGAGGCGTGTCACGTGGTGCTGTGCTGCTGATTTGGTGCGTGTGGGGTCAATGAGGTGTCGGAGGAGTTGCCATGCACGTTTGCTGGACAGGTTTCCGGCGATGCCGTCACATATCTGTCCCCAGTTGGATCGACAGAGCTCCTCAGAGTGCTGTTGGATTTGTGTCTGCAGCGCGGCCAGCCGCTTTTTAAGCGTTCTGTTGTGTTTGTTGCCTTTCCAGCGTTCCAGGATGCTGTGATAAGCCTCCCAGACGTGGGCTAGGCGTGTGTCAAGGGTCGGTGTTTCGGTTGTAGTTTCAATGTGTCGCGTGTTGTGGTGAACGTCATGCTTGAGTGATTGCACCCATGCATCGATGTCTGCGATGGGAGTGTCTGGGAGGGCGGTGCGTGCAGCGCGAAAGGCATCCCAGTTAATGAGTTCGTGTGTCATATTTGCGTGACGGGGTGGTTTGTATGGGACAGTGATTTGTATAATGTAATGATCACTGCCCAGTGTATGTTGTGTTCGGTTCCAGGTAACGCCGCGGATACAGCGGCTCAGCGTCAGGTCCGGACTGGTGTCCATGCTGACACTCTTGCCGATCCGCGTAGGCGTCTGAAACGTGTTGTGCACAGTGAGTTGGAGGTTCTGCAGGAGCAGCCAGAGCCTGCGACCTCGATGTGCCGTGGTTGTGTATCCCCAGTCAGTATGCTGACTGTTGAAGTCCCCACCGATGAGTAGGGGATGTTTCCCTGCTAGATGGTAGCTTTCGCAGAAGTGATTCTAGCGGGGCCATCGGCAGGGACGGGGGGTGGTATATGTTTGCTATAGATATAGAAGGAAGTGAATGTGTGTGATGTATAATTTCCGTGATTACGCAGGGCGTCTCAGACGTAATGTGATGAGTTTTGTAGGTGAGGCTGCGGTGGATGAGTGTGGATGCCCTGGGTGTGTTAGTGGTATCCGAGTGTGTAGATGTGTAGCTGGGGAGGGTTGCTCGGTGTGCAGTCTCCTGGAGAAGAAGTATGTGGGGCGTGGGTGTGATGGTGGGAAGGAGAAGTTGCAGAGAAGTTGCTACCAGAGTTATGGGCCTTAGGAACATAAACACTTGAGTGCTATGCGGTCGTGCGGGGATCCTGGGGCGGGCTCCGAATTCCTGTTACAATAAAGTTTTCTCTCTCTGTCTCTCTCTCTCTCTAAACCCAGCTCACGGGCACATTTGGGGTTCCCTTCCATCGAAACGTCGGCTCCGTGGCTGGGTCCCAACCCCGGGCTGCTGCGGCTAGACTACGGCAATTGTGCCGCCATCCTTTTCGACCATCTCGCGGTGCAGTGGCGCATTGCTTAACACGTTAAGAAGAATTCAAAACACTGCTATTACCCCAAGTAAAATCTTGCGGAAGATGAATAATGAATCGAAACAGAGCCGCTGAGAGAGAGAGAGAGAGAAAACTTTATTTACAGAGGAATTCGGGGCACGCCCCTGGGTCCCCGCACGACCCCACTGCACTCAAGTGTTTATGTTGCGAAGGTCCATAACACTGGCAGCACGGCCGGTGGCGATGGTCTGCACGGCCGGGTCCTCCGAGCGCAGCAGGGTCTCCCAGTCCTCCCAGGTCTTGAGCTTCTCTAGGTCCCGCGGGGGAGGGTCCACCGGGCAGAGGGAAAGGATGTGGAGGGAAGAAGCGAAGGGTTCTGGGCATAGAGCCGCTGAACACCCCACGGTTCAGAGGTGGTAACTCAATTTCCAGTTTACATGCAGCATTCAGCCACAGGAAGCTGGAAGCTTTTTGCTTTCACGTACTGGAAATCACTCCCTGGGCTGTGTAATAATTCACGAGCAATTTCCCTCCGTTTCAATCGTTTCCACTTCCGTACACGAAAAGAGGATAGAAATATAAAATCAATCAAAAAATAATCACAGAAGTAGTCTTTACTGTACTCTCCTCCTTTTCTACCCAACCCTTCTCCGTGACAACACACATACCATCTCTTCCTTCTCCCACAGTGGTTCCCGGTCCAAAAACCAAACGAGCCTTTGTTTACAGGAGATTCGCCGTTCATACAGGTGCGGGTTTTGTGCGCCCTCTGACGTCACTGCCGTTATTCGCCCCGTCTCACTAAAGGCAGCGACGAATTCCCCTCGCTTTTTGCCTCAGCCGCACCACGTTACTACACTGCTTGGGCCTGATTGCTGTAGTAACCTCGCAACCTTTCTAATATACTGCTGGAAAATGTTTTGCGAAAAACGGTATGAACTACGGAAGGAAGCAAAGGACCGAGCGTTTCGCAAGCGAGACTGCAGCGTGCGCTGCGCCAACAAGGGACAAATGGTAACCTTGTTTTTAGGGAAAGTTCTCCGAAAAAAGACCCACGAATTTCAGCCTTCTGGAGAGAGAGAGAGAGAGAGAAAACTTTATTTACAAAGGAATTCGGGGCACGCCCCAGGGTCCCCGCACGACCCCACTGCACTCAAGTGTTTATGTTCCTGAGGTCCACAACACTGGCAGCACGGCCGGTGGCGATGGTCTGCACGGCCGGGTCCTCCGAATGCTGCAGGGTCTCCCAGTCCTCCCAGGTCTTGAGGTTCTCTAGGTCCCGCGGGGGAGGGTCCGCCGGGCAGAGGGAAAGGATGTGGAGGGAAGAAGCGAAGGGTTCTGGGCATAGGGCGCAAGCAGGAGTGGGGAAGGAGGGATGATAGTGGGTTAGGGTAAGGGGCGAGGGGAGAGTATGTGTTTGTAATCTGCGCCAGAGTGTTGCGTGTCTGTTATCTAGGGAGGGGTGGGGCGGGGGGTAGAGCTGGCGAGAGGCTCTGTATGCCTGGGTCAGCTCACTGAATGAGTGCATGCGATCCTTAGTGAATCCCCGATCCGAGGCCACCTGAGCCCGGTTTAAAGAACCTCGGGCTAAAAGGTTGGCGGCCTCGTTTCCGGGATTCCCGGAGTGCGCAGGCACCCATATCAGCTCCACTTGGCGGGGCGGGGGTGCATCGGGCGAGTCCAGTATGCCAAAAGCAGGGACATGAACTCGGCCTCGAGCAAAATTTAGAATCGCAGTTTTAGAGTCAGTTAAAATATACCGGGCTTCCGTGCGGGTTATAGCAAGTGCAATGGCGGCTTCCTCTGCAGCCTCTGGGGACGTATCTGGAGGGAGAGGTAGTGTGAGGAGGGTGGATGAAGAGGAGTCCACCGCAGCTGCTGTCGCTTCAACACCCGTGCAGGCAGCGTCCACCCATACGGCGTCCGGCTGGGTGCCGTACAGCCTTCTGGACGTGTCTGAGAGGAGAAAATGATACTGTTGCAAGGAAAAGTAGCAAGATGATTACGGAGCGAATTGTCGCACGATAAACACAAGGAAGTAAGAAAAACTCCATATAATTTTTTTTCTTTTACCGAGAAGGACTGTAGGGGTGGTGGTGACGCAAATCATTTTATTAGATAAAAAATTATGGCTGAGGCTTAGCTAAGGTTAAGCCTTGTCAGATGCGAAGCATATTGGTGGCTAGGCTTGGTAATACATGGCTTTCCTTGGTTGCATACTTGGTCATTTTAATACAACCACTAGAAGCCTTCGTCGTGGGGGAAGACAACGGCATGGCTAAAGCGGAACGCCGACTAACCCCGAGACGCGCGTTGGCCCTGGATTGCCACGGAAGCCGCGTCTGCCTGCCAGGTGGCGTATTCGTCAACTGCAGCCTGTACAGCCACAAGGCTTGAAACCCCGGTGAATTGATCACGGTGACTGAAGATTGTCACAACGGCTTACCTACAAGGGATAATTATTCCCTACATAATGCTTAAAAGTCTATACCAACGTACTGTTACTAACCATGTAATATTTAGTTTAAATTCAAAACTGATATTCCAGCGCTGTGAATAATCTGTGTAAAAGTGTGCAGAAAATGTTTTGAAAATCTTAAACGGCTTTATATGCCACTAAGCATCACTATTTGCGACCTAAAAGGGAAAAAAATAAAAAAATGAAATAAAAAAATAAAATTACAGTACAGAGAGCGGAGTCGAACGGCCGACCTTCCATACGCAACACATGCCTGTAATCCACTGCACCATAGCGGCGATGTCAAGCCGTCGTTCTGAATGAATATTTATAAGCAGCCTTAATGGTGGCTGCTACCTGCCGGTGGGCGGCGCTTTCATCGCTGGCTGTACCGGCTGCATTTGGCGAACACGCTGTCCGGTGGAGCGAGCGTTTCACCTACACCGAGTGTGAACGCGCGTTCGAAATGCGCGGGAATGCCGCTCGACGACATTCCGGCGTCTGTGCGATGGCATCGTCACGACGACGTCACGGTGTCACGTGGCGTGACGGCTAGGGGTCCCACGGCGACGGCGCGAGGTGGCGGCCGCCTCTCTCATCCGATGTCACGTGGTGTGACGTCACGGTGTCACGTGGTGTGACGTCACGGTGTCACGTGGTGTGACGTCTAGGGGTCCCACGCCGACGGCGTGAGTGGTAGCTCTAGCAATATGCTTCGCATAAAAGAAGGTCTAGTGTGTCGGCCGGGTGGACCTGCTTCCGCTGGTTTCCCAGATGAGAGCTGGTCATAGCGGCCTCCCAGTTCTGAGGGTTGGGATTGGGTATTACTGGGGCTGCTCGGCCAGTCATTGTGGTGTGAAATAGCGGGGGGGGGGGGGGGCCGTCGCAGACTGGGCATTTCATAGGATATAGTGTGGGATGTATGTCTCCATGTTACCGCTTCTTTCCTAATGACCTGTGTCGGGTTCGTTCTCGGCTGCGGCGGTCGAATTTCGATGGAGGCGAAATTCTAGAGGGCTGTGTACTGTGCGATGTCAGTGGGCGTTAAAGAACCCCAGGCGGTCGAAATTGCCGGAACCCTTCACTACGGCGTGCCTCTCTGCCTGAGTCGCTTTGGGACTTTATATCGCATAAACCATAGACCCTTATGAGATTATACTAATCGAACACACGAATACACTTTAATGCACCCACTAATAAAACTTAATTCATTTTCTGGGGTGGCCCTAATTCCAAAATTTTGGGGGCTCTTTCAAAATTTTTGGTGGTTGGCTAAACTTAAAATTTTGAGGGTCCCCAGTTTTGCAGATTTGTCTGCGCCCTTTTGAGTGATCCTTGTGGTCACGTGCTGTTGGTTACGTAATATCCTCCCAATCGGTTTCAGAGATGATGGGGAGCCCTCACACTACTACCGGTGCAGTGATGCAGCGGTGAAACGATGTGCCACTACCGCGGCAGGAGGCTGTTACAAACAGAGCCACCACTGGAGCTTGCTTGCGACCCTGGTTGCGTTACCTGAACTCATGTAAGTCCCATGCGCAGCGCCACAGTGAGCAGTTCACTCACTATCTCGTGAGCAGATAGTAATGGCCCTGCAGGGCCCCATGACCATTTTTGACCAATCAGGGAATTTCGTGACATAGATGCCGGAAAGTTGTTTGTTATACGATGAACCAATTGCGGTCGGATTAAAATAAAACCTCCTCTCTTCACACAGATAACTACGACATTGCCTCCTGTGCCCCTTTTACTGCTTTCATCATAAAAGGTTCGCCCATATTCAGCTGAGGGTAATGTGATAAGCCTTCTCCCAGATACAACTCTCGTTTTAGTAATGATAATAAAATAACGGCTCAAGGTCACTTTAAACGCTTGGAAAGGAATGTACAACGTGTTTGCGTGTTTTCTTTGTGAAAGCAGCTCAAGCTGCGGCTGATTCTCAATTACCCAGCAAACCAGAGATGAGGTTACTGTTACAAAGCCTTGCAACGTTTATTGTTCGTGTCGGATGCCACCAACACGCGGCTTTAGCACTTTATCTCTGTTTCAAGATGCTATCAGAACTATCTCCAATGGTCGTTGCCGGGAAGAATCGGTTCTACTTTTTTCCACACTGTTGTGGTACTTTGGCAGCAGTATCTCTATAGTTCTTTGTCAGCCTGAAATTAGGCACGGCCGAGAGCAGCGGGCATTCTGCTCAGCGACCGCCGAGCACGCTTATTGCCAGCGCCGCCGCCAGGTCATTCAATTCTTTGTCTGTGGGAGTCAGCAACAATAAAGAGTGTCTTTTGGAAGCAACGCTTGTTGTTGGTAGTACTGCCGACCTTGCCTGGCCGTATTACCTAAGTGGTCGTAGTTACCGTTAATCGTAGTTAGCGTACTACATTGCTGAAGCTCTGAGTTTACAGAAAGAAACCAACGTGCTCTGCTGCTGGATCAAGGCCGTTTGGCTGCTGGCTGTGTGGTCAGCTTAACTAAAAGGCCCGAGACTCGGCGACCGATTATATTCGGCTTCCAAATCATCTCCCGCAGTCAGCAAATACCCAACCATAAACTGTTGCGTTGCTGCACCTAGTACAAATAAAGGCTGTGGTTATTCGGATTCTCACTCTCCAGATACCGCAATACGTCAGCGACGTTGACCAATTTTTGAATTTCTATTTTAGCTGGCACCCGAGAGCCAGCGGTGCCACTTTTTTAAGTGAAGGTACAATTCCGTGACTGAGTATTTGTAAAAGGTTTTCAAGCACAACAAATAATGATGTTACGAGGACTTGAGACCCAAAAGATCATGCGCCACGCCTGACTCCGCTTTTTTCTTGTTTTTAAAGCGAAAACTTTCCAAGGCTCGTCGAGACAAGGTCAAAGGCGCTCTACATTTGACCTCCAAGTGGAGAAGTGGAGGTGTGTCAGCCATGGTCAGCCACGTGACGTAACACATGACTCGCCGTCACCGCCACTGCACAGACCACCACCTCGCCAGCAATGTCCAAGCGACTAACCACGTCACTCGCCTTTCGCTTGAAAGGGAGACGGCGCAGCTCTCAGGTGCATAATACTGCCGCCTCTCAGATTCTCGCTGTCGAAGATTCGGGTCGGCCGGGACCGTCTGCGCTTTCTGCAAGGTCTCGTAGACGACGGACAGAGTCTTATCATCCAGCTGACGTTGTCAGTCATGCTAAGTAGGCAGTTAGCCAGAGGTAGGGAAGTTAAACGTGCCAAGCTAGCGGGGAAAGAGGGACTAGGAACTGGAGCGTCAACTGTCTCAATGGCGGGTGAAGGAAGCCGGAATGCGACAGCGGAGAGCTTTGGAGGCAGCCGGTGCTGCTTCTGCCTCCGTCACGACTTCGATGACGAAAGAAAAGGTTGAGTCTAACCCAGCTTGGCCACACAGCATAACCACGCATAACAAAGCTTTCGCTTGCATGACGGGGAAAGCCGCATCCATTTTTTTTGCTTCCAGGTTCCTTCTCATGCCAGCTTTGCAGTTCCGCAGTCGTTTTGCAGTGGTATCGCATATTTATAAAAATAATTAATAAAACCACACATCAAGAATATTCTTCGCAGTCATTCTAATTTTTATGCTCTGTATGTGTGCTTATTGCGGCTTTTCTAACGATTATTGTCATTTCTTCTATTTGAATGTGATTTAATTCATCAGTATATTACACATGGAGTCTGTCTTTACAATACACTTAGTATAAAACAAATATATAGGATAAACAATACATGTTAATTTCTCTTCTGATCACAATATTTGGTTTGCATTGATTGATTAAAAACTTTTATTTGGTGAAATAGAAGGCTTCAGTCGGTTGCCGGCACTGTTATTTAATAATTGTATACCATATGTGTCTTCAATGTCATATATTCATCTGATCTGTCGCATGCAGTTAAATGTTTCATTCGATGTATTTCGCTAAGAGGTCCCATTAATCTTTTACAACGGGACCTCCTCTTGCGTGCACTTATGAAATGAATAAGCAAATAAAGACTGGCCTCTGATTCTGAACGCCATTGGCTGCTTCTCCTGCCTTTACCTCGTCGAAGACCTTGCACTCATTTTCAGAATCACTGCTGCAGATTGTTGCCGCGCACTGCTCGGACGATGCATGTGTTGGTTTCGGGTGTCGTGTTTTACCAATACAGCCCCAAAGGTGTGGAAGAGTTCTTATTTTGTGTTCTTCTTCCTGAAAATGGAGGGTATTCATTCTCATTGTGAATAGCTTGCTTTATTTTTAACCGTAAGCTCTGAAAGATAGTACATTACAAAAAACTATTTAGAAGAATTTTAACATTGTAAACCCCACTTGCACGTATCTTATATTAAAAACGTAGCACCATCTTAACCGCATTGTTACAGAAGAACGTGCGACATCATTTGCAGGTAGCCCAATCACTAAGTATTCCGAAGAACCACCCTAATAACAAAATTAGCCCCAGCACAGGAAACGAATTAAGAATCATTAGTGGAAATTACTGACCGGATTAAGGTGGAAGGGTGGGTTCTGTTAGTATAATTCACATGATAATCCAATGGGAGGTACTCGAACATTCTATTCCACAGACTGCCTTAGCGACAAATGAAGGAATTTCATAACCCAGAAACCAAAAGGTTATCACCAGGAGGAGGAGAAGGAAAGGCAGGGAGTTTAATCCGATGAATAAACCGGTTTGCTACCCTATAGGGGCGAAAGAGATGAGGGGATATAAAGATTAAAGCGACAAGAGATTAGGAAGAAAAGGAAGTCAGCAAACAATGTCAGAAAACGCTCGGCAAACTCACAGCCTCTCTAGCAGGCGAGAAGTTCACAAAAAAGAGAGCAGTGCTCGGGAGGAGCGAAAGAGAGAAACTTTATTTCAAGAGGAATTCGGGGCACGCCCCAGGGTCCCCGCACGACCCCACTGCACTCAAGTGTTTATGTTCCTAAGGTCGATAACACTGACAGCCCGGCCGGTGGCGATGGTCTCCACGGCCGGGTCCTCCGAGCGCAGCAGGGTCTCCCAGTTCTTACAGGTCTTGAGGTTCTCTAGGTCCCGCGGGGAAGGGTCCGCCGGGCAGAGGGAAAAGATGTGGAGGGAAGAAGCGAAGGGTTCTGGGCATAGGGCGCTAGCAGTAGTGGGCAAGGAGGGATATGATAGTGGGATAGGGTAAGGTGTGAGGGGAGAGTGTGTCTGTAGTCTGCGTCAGAGTATTGCTTGTTTGTTATCCGAACGCGGGTGGGACGGGGGGGTCGAGCGGGCGTGAGGCTATGTATGCCTGCGCGAGCTCGCTGAATGAGTGCATGCGCTACTTCGTGAGTCCCCGATCCGAGGCCACCTGACCCCGGTTTAAAGAACGTCGGGCTAAAAGGTTGGCGGCCTCGTTTCCGGGATTACCGGAGTGCGCTGGCATCCATATCAGCTCCACTTCGCGGGGTGGGGAAGTATCGGGCGAGTCCAGTATACCAAAAGCAGGGACATGAACTCGGCCTCGCACAAAATTTACAATCGCAGTTTTAGAGTCACCTAAAATATACCTTGCTCCCGTGCAGGTGATAGCGGCTTTCTCTGCAGCCTCTGGTGAAGTGTCTGGTGGGAGAGGTAGTGCAGGAGGGTGGATAAAGAGGGGTCCACCACAGCTGCTGTCGCTTCATCATCCGTGCAGGCAGCGTCCACTCATACGGCGTCCGGGTCGGAGCCATACGCTCGATGGAGTACCTTCGTACGGGCTCTGCGGCGCTGCTCATGTTAGGACGGGTGCATATTCTTCGGGAGCGGCCTGATGAGGAGCTCCCGGTGAAAGGATCGTGGGAGGACGAGGAGGGTTGGGTCGTTCGCCGGTGTTCTGATTCCCAGGGAGTCCAGGATATACCGACATGTGGAAGTTTGTGTGAGCCTGATGTATTGGACCTGTCGGTGGGCCTCCACCAGTTCCCCGATCGTGTTGTGGAGGCCCAAGCCTAGTAATCTTTATGTGGGTTTGTTGAGGGGAAGATGAAGTGCTACTTTGAATGCCTAGCGAATCAAAGCATCCAAAGCGTTTATGTCATGTTTGCATAGTTGTAAGTATGGGGTAGAGTACAGCACACGGCTGAGGACAAAGGCGTGAATGAGGCGACATAAATCGCGCTCCTTCATGCCTCTGTGATGTCCCGAAACCCTTCGGATGAAGTGCGATAACGCCCCTACAACCTGCTTGAATTTCTTGAGTGTGGCGGTGTTTTTGCCATTTTTCTGGATGTGCATGCCCAATACACGGAGGGTGCCAACCTTAGGTACCGGGGCACCATTCAGTTCAGTGGCAATGAAGGAACGGGGAGAGTGGTGGTTCTTAGGCCAGATGAGGAGCAGTTCGGACTTCTCTGAGGAGCAAGACAGTCCGATGGTTCGTGTGTAAATTTGGGTAAGTGTGGCTGCTCCGCTAAGGTGTTCTCTATGCCGCCGCCACTGCCCTGGGTGGTCCGCAGGGTGATATCGTCGGCATAAAGAGTGTGCTCCACGTGGGGAATAGTTGGTAATTTTCGGGCGAGGGGGATGAGGTTAACGTTAAACAGAAACGGGGAAAGGACGGACTCTTCAGGGATGCCGATACTCTGAAGAGTGCAGTAGGGTAACACAGAGGGCCGAAGTGTATCTCAGCCGTGCGTCCTGTCAGGAATGCTTGAATGTAGGCGTACGTGCGCACACCCACATTCAATGGGGATAGGGCAGCATGATCACCCGATGTTCACTGCGATGAAAAGCTTTGGAAAGATCCAAAACTAAGACTGCCTTGGTGTGACCTGGAAGAAGCGACTCGAAAAGGTGGTGTCTGAGTTGCAGCATGGCGGCCTGTGCGGAGAGAGAGAAAACTTTATTTACAGAGGAATTCGGGGCACGCCCCAGGGTCCCCGCACGACCCCACTGCACTCAAGTGTTTATGTTCCGAAGGTCCATAACACTGGCAGCACGGCCGGTGGCGATGGTCTGCACGGCCGGGTCCTCCGAGCGCAGCAGGCTCTCCCAGTCCTCCCAGGTCTTGAGGTTCTCTAGGTCCCGCGGGGGAGGGTCCGCCGGGCAGAGGGAAATGATGTGGAGGGAAGAGGCGACGGGCTCTGGGCATAGTGTGCATGCCGGAGTGGGGAAGGAGTTATGATAATGGGCTAGGGTAAGGGGTGAAGGAAGTGTGTGTGTCTGTAGTCTGCGCCAGAGTGTTGCGTGTTTGTTATCTAGGGAGGGGTGGGGCGGGGGGTAGAGCTGGCGTAAGGCTCTGTGCGCCTGGGTCAGCTCACTGAATGAGTGCATGCGCTCCTTCGTGAATCCCCGATCAGAGGCCACCTGAGCCCGGTTTAAAGAACCTCGGGCTAAAAGGTTGGCGGCCTCGTTTCCGGGATTCCCGGAGTGCGCGGGCACCCATATCAGCTCCACTTGGCGGGGCGGGGGGGCATCGGGCGAGTCCAGTATGCCAAAAGCAGGGACATGGACTCGGCCTCGAGCAAAATTTAGAATCGCAGTTTTAGAATCGCTTAAAACGTACCGGGCTTCCGTGCGGGTTATAGCAAGGGCAATGGCGGCTTCCTCTGCAGCCTCTGGGGACGTGTCTGGAGGGAGAGGTAGTGTGAGGAGGGCGGATAAAGAGGAGTCCACCACAGCTGCTGTCGCTTCATCACCCGTGCAGGCAGCGTCCACCCACACGGCGTCCGGCTGGGGGCCGTACGCTCGATGAAGTGCCTTCGCACGGGCTCTGCGGCGCTGCTCATTGTGGGACGGGTGCATATTCCTCGGGAGCGGCCTGATGAGGAGCTCTCGGTGAAGGGATCGTGGGATGGCGAGGAGGGTTGGGTCGTTGGCCGGTATTTTGATTCCGAGGGTGTCCAGGATATACCGACCTGTGGAGGTTTGTGTGAGCCTGATGTATTGGGCCTGTCGGTGGGCCTCCACCAGTTCCCCGATCGTATTGTGGAGGCCCAAGCCTAGTAATCTGTCTGTGGGTATGTTGAGGGGAAGGTGAAGTGCTACCTTGAATGCCTTGCGAATCAAAGCATCCAAAGCGTTTATGTCATGTTTGGATAGGTGTAAATATGGGGTAGTGCACAGCACACGGCTCAGGACAAAGGCATGAATGAGGCGACATAGGCCGCGCTCCTTCATGCCTCTTTGACGTCCCGAAACCCTGCGGATGAGGTGCGATATCGCGCCTACAACCTGCTTGAGTTTCTTGAGGGTGGTGGTGTTTTTGCCATCGTTCTGGATGTGCAGGCCCAATACACGGAGGGTTCCAACCTCAGGTACCGGGTCACCATTCAGTTCAATGGCAAGGGGGGAGCGAGGGCAGCGGTGGTTCTTAGACCGGATGAGGAAGAGTTCGGACTTCTCTGGGGAGCAAGACAGTCCGATGGTCCGTGCGTAATTTTGGGTGAGGGTGGCTGCTTCCTGTAAGGTGTTCTCTATGTCTCCGTCACTACCGTGAGTGGTCCACAGGGTGATATCGTCGGCATAAAGAGTGTGCTTCAGGTGGGGATTAGTGGCCAATTTTCGGGAGAGGGGGATGAGGGTAATGTTAAAGAGAAAGGGAGAAAGGACGGACCCTTGAGGGGTGCCGATACTCTGAAGAGTGTAGGAGGGGGAAGACAGAGGGCCGAAGTGTATCTCAGCTGCCTGTGCGGAGCCATGCGGGTGAAATCCCACCATGCTATGGTGGTGAAGATTGTTGTCCGCCATGTGACTTGTCAGTCTTGCTAACACAACATGCTCGAGGAGCTTCCCGAGGCGTGAAGTTAGCGAAACGGGGCAAAGGTTTTGAATTGTAAGTGGTTTGTTGGGTTTGCCTTCGCCGCCGACGATCGCTGCATTGTTACCAGACGTCAACCGAACTTGTAACGCATTAATACAAATCTTCTCAGTTTGCTGCAGTCAAGACTTCTGTAGCAGATACGACTCAGCAGAGACAACGTTTCTTCTAGGCAAGGCTAACAGTCGGAATGCGGGCAGTGGAATCCGCTGTCATTTGAAAAAGATTGAACTGTATTACGTACTTGTGAACTCAACACACCAAGAGCCTGCTTTTTTCGCAAGCCTTTCTTCTTAATCTTTAATCGTAGAAGAATGGCTCTTAGTCCTCAAACGCGAGTATTCTAATTTTGAATGAGCCTCTGGCAAAGCTCTGCTTTTTAAAGACAAAGAAACCATCAATTCATCGTTAGATATCGTGCATCTTTTCTCACTTGCGAAAAAGCCATTCGAAGCTCCCCACAATCGTTGTGTATCGAGATGAAGAGAAAAGCAGGCTTCCAGAATTCTGCACATAGCGCTCCATCCTGGCAAGCATGGCGTAAAGGGTGACACTGCGTTTGTATCCTGATGCAAACGGAAGCCGGCATATAAAATTGAATTGAGATCAAAGCATTGCGTTATCCGGAAATTATTCAAGGTTACACACTCCAACTTACACGCATATCCGCAATGCATAAGCGATAAGTGCAGTGGCAATGTACACGCCGATATAGAGCACGAGACAACGCCATGTTGATGAAGGACATTTATTCTTCGCTTGTACTGAGGTCCAGCACTTGTGTGGACTCAGCTGATTCAAGTTCCGGTGTACGATTGCTAACGAAGCCAGAACGAAGTGAAGCCTAGAGCGCCAGGCAACGCCGATCTGATGAAGAACGTTCAGTCATCGCTACTAATGCACTCCTCACCTCTGTGGGCTCAGTAGAACCGAGTTCCGGTGCATGATTTCTAACGGAGCCAACCCGAAATGAACCCTAGAGCGCCACATAAAGCTGATCTGATGAAAGACTCATTACTCGCTTCTAATGCATTCCAGTACCTCTGTGGGCTGATTTGAACGGCATTCCAGTGCACGCTTTGTAACGGCGCCAGCTTAAAGTGAACCCTGGAGTGCCAGACAACGCTGATCTGAAGAAGTGCGATCATTTTTCGCTTGTAATGCACTCCAGTACCTCTGTGGACTGGGCTGAGCCGAATTCCGGTGCAAGGTTGCTAACTGAGCCACCCGAGGTGAATCATGGAGCTCCAGACAACGCCTAAATGATGAAAGACGGTCATTCGTCGCTTGTAACGCAATCCAGTAACTCTGCGGGCTGAGTTGAACGAAATTCCGGTGCACGGTTGCTAACGGTGCCAGCAAGAAGTGAACCGTAGAGGGCCAGACAACTCTGGGCTGAGTTGAGCCGGATTCCGGTGCACGGTTGCCAACGAGGCCAGCCCGAAGTGAACCCTATAGCGCCAGACAACGCGGATCTGATGAAAGACGATCATACTTCGCTTGTAATGCACTCCAGTACATCTGTGGGCTGAGTTGAACAGAATTCCGGTGCGTGGTTGCTAACGGAGCCAGCCTGAAGGGAAACCTATTGCTCCAGACATCGCTGATCAGATGAAGGACGGTAATTCTTCGCTTGTAATGCACTCCAGTACCTCTGTGGGCTGAGTTGAACCGATTTCCGGTGCACGATTTCTAACGAAGCCAGCCTGAGAGAGGGAAAAAAAAACTTTATTGTACAAGGAATTCGAGGCGTGCCCCAGGGTCCCCGCACGACCCCACTGCACTCAAGTGTTTATGTTCCTAAGGTCCATAACACTGGCAGCCCGGCCGGTGGCGATGGTCTGCACGGCCGGGTCCTCAGAAACCAGCAGGGGCTCCCAGTCCTCCCAGTTCTTGAGTTTCTCTAGGTCCCGCGGTGGAGGGTCCGCCGGTCAGAGGGAATGGATGTGGAGGGAAGAGGCGAAGCGTTCTGGGCCTAGGACGCAGGCTGGATTGGGGAAGGAGGGATGATAGTGGGCTAGGGTAACGAGTGAGGGGAGAGAGTGTGTCTGCAGTCTGCGCAAGAGTGTTGCTTGTTTATCTGGGGAGGGGTGCGGCTGGAGGTAGAGCTGGCGTGAGGCTCTGTAGGCCTGCGCCAGCTCACTGAATGAGTGCATGAGCTCCTTCGTGAATCCCCGATCCGAGGCCTCCTGAGCCCGTTTTAAAGAACCTCGGGCTAAAAGGTTGGCGGCCTCGTTTCCGGGATTCCCAGAGTGCGCAGGCACCCATATCAGCTCCACTTGGCGGTGTGGGGGTGCATCGGGCGAGTCCAGTATGCCAAAAGCAGGGACATGGAGTCGGCCTCAAACAAAATTTAGAATCGCAGTTTTAGAGTCACTTAAATTGTACCAGGCTTCCGTGCGGGTGATAGCAAGTGCAAAGGCGGCTTCCTCTGCAGCCTCTGGAGAGGTGTCTGGAGGGAGAGGTAGTGTGAGGAGGGTGGATGAATAGCAGTCCACCACAGCTGCTGTCGCTTCATCACTCGTGCAGGCAGCGTCCACCCATACGGCATCCGGTGCAGAGCCATCCGCTCGATGGAGTGCCTTCGCACGGGCTCTGCGGCGCTGCTCATGGTGGGACGGGTGCAGATTCCTGGGGAGCGGCCTGATGAGGAGCTCCCGATGAAGGGGTCGTGGGATGGCGAGGAG
Source organism: Amblyomma mixtum (assembly GCF_055824585.1). Lineage (NCBI taxonomy): Eukaryota > Metazoa > Arthropoda > Arachnida > Ixodida > Ixodidae > Amblyomma > Amblyomma mixtum. Next base: position 78,382,778 of record NC_143018.1, read on the forward strand.
GGTTGTGTCGTTGGCCGGTATTCTGATTCCGAGGGAGTCTACGATATACCGACCTGTGGAAATTTGTGTGGGCCTGATGTAATGGGCCTGTCGGTGGATTTCCACCAGTTCCCCGATCGTGTTCTGAAGGCCCAGCCCTAGTAATCTCTCTGTGGGTGTGTTGAGCGGAAGATGAAGTGCTACTTTGAATGCCTTGCGAATCAAAGCATACAAAGCGTTTATGTCATGATTGGATAGTTGTAAGTACGGGGTACTGTACAGGACACGGCTGAGGACAAAGGCGTGAATGAGGCGACATTGGTCGCGCTCCTTCATGCCTATATGATGTTCTGAATCCCTGCGGATGATGTGCGATATCGCGCCTACAACCTGGTGTAGTTTCTTGAGGGTGGTGGTGTTTTTGCCATCGTTCTGGATGTGCAGGCCCAATGCACGGAGGGTTCCAACCTCAGGTACCGGGTCACCATTCAGTTCAATGACAATGGGGGAGCGGGGACAGCGGTGGTTCTTAGGACGGATGACGAGCAGTTCGGACTTCTCTGGGGAGCAAGACAGTCCGATGGTCCGTGCATAATTTTGGGTGAGTGTGGCTGCTTCCTGTAAGGTGTTCTCTATGCCGCCGTCACTGCCGTGGGTGGTCCAGAGGGTGATATCGTCGGCATAGAGAGTGTGCTTCAGGTGGCGAATAATTGCCAATTTTCGGGCGAGGGGGATGAGGGTAATGTTAAAAAGAAAGGGTTAAAGGACGGACCCTTGAGGGGTGCCGATACTCTGAAGCGTGTAGGAGGGGGAAGACAAAGGGCCGAAGTGTATCTCAGCTGTGCGGTCAGTGAGGAATGCTTGAATGTAGGCATACGTGCGCACACCCACATTCAATGGGGATAGGGCAGTCATGATCGCCTGATGTTCAATGCGATCAAAAGCTTTGGAAAGATCCACAGCTAAGACTGCCTTGGTGTGACCTGGAAGAAGCGGGTCAAAAAGGTCGTGTGTGAGTTGCAGCATTGCGTCCTGTGCGGATAGATGGGGGCGGAATCCCACCATGCTATGCGGGTAAAGATTGTTGTCCGCCATGTGACTTGTGAGTCTCGCTAACACAACATGCTCGAGGAGCTTCCCGAGGCATGAGGTTAGCGAAATAGGGCGAAGGTTTTGGATGATAAGTGGTTTGTTGTGTTTGGGTATGAATATTGCCTTCGCGTGGCGCCACGACTGCGGGAGGCTACCCTCCCTCCAGCACTGGTTGAAGTATTTTGTAATCTGGGTGATTGATCGGTCGTCCAGATTACGGAGCATGGAGTTTGTGATTTGGTCTCCACCAGGTGCGGAGTTGGCGCGGAGAATCAGGAGGGCCGCTCTGACTTCCGCCTCCGTGATGTCGGTGTCGAGTGTGGGATTTGCTTGTCCTTTGTAGTGCGGTAGTTGTATGGGGCCGCCTGGAGATGTGTACATGGTTTAAAGTGTGTCTAGAAGGGTGTCGGGATCGTCAATGTGTTCATGTGTGAGGCGTGTCACGTGGTGCTGTGTTGCTGATTTGGTGTGTGGGGGGTCAATGAGGTATCGGAGGAGTTGCCATGCGCGTTTGCCGGACAGGTTTCCTGCGATTCCGTCACATATCTGGCCCCAGTTGGACCGGCAGAGCTCCTCGGAGTGTTGTTGGAAGCTGCAGTTGTGCTTGGTTTGACATCGTGGCTGTCCCAGTTGGCGCACAATGCACTGGGAGCACGCTAACGATGGTGGTGGTGGTGGTGAAAACATTTATTACGAATGAGCAGGAGGTATGTTTGGATCAGCCCGTAAGGAACCGATCCTTACAAATACTAGGTGGAGGTCCCTAGTATGGGACCCCAGTGGCGGTTGCCGCCGCCCGGGCGCGCCCGACTAAGGCTTGTTGGGCCTGTAAGTCGTGGTAGCCGAGCAGGGCCGCCTCCCAGTCCTCCCGTGTTGGGTTGGGGATGGGGGGAATAGCCGGGTTGGAGGGGCAGGCCCACACCAAGTGATAAGTGTCTGAAGACACTGCACTACAGTGTGGGCAGCTGCCGCTAAAGGAGGGGTCAAAATGTTTTAGCGCTGCCGGGCACAGCAATGTATTGGTGAGAAGGCGGATAAGGAGCCGCTCATCCGCCTTCTTCAGGCCTTTACATGGGCTAGGGTAAAGGCGATGACAATTTTGATAATATGTTGTAATATCTTTGAATGTATAGACCGGATTAAAATCGGGTTCCTGATCGTACGGGGAGGAGAAAACAGCCCGGTGAGAGAGCGCGCGGGCGGCTGCGTCTGCTGCCTCGTTTCCTGCCAACCCCTGATGAGCAGGGGCCCATATGAGGTAACGGTGTGCGGGGTCCGTATCCCGTATGCAATTTTGGTATATTCGATAGGCTAGGAAGGGAGTGCAACCTTGTTTGACGTTCCGACAGGCCCCTCGCGAGTCGGTGATTATGTATTTTGAATTGGAATGTGAGGCCGCGAGAGCAATCGCGACCTCTTCTGCTTGTGTTGCACTGCGGGCTCTGAAAGTTAGACCGCTAACTGTGTTGCTGTTGTGAACTACCGCAGCCGTGTACCATCCCCCGTGGTGAGGGCCGGGGGCGTCCACGTAGTATACACCTGTTTTGTTGCCATAATATCGGGCTAGCGCTTCCGCTCGTGCCAGGCGCCGACCATTATGGTCTTCATGTGACATGTTTGCTGGAAGAGGCCGCACGTGGAGGGCACGTCTCCGCAGTTCCGGGATGCGAAACCTGTCTTCCATTGGAGGGGTGTGTTGGATATGGAGTCGAGCAAGAAGGCGGCGACCCGACTCCGTTAGCGACAAGCGCGTTTACTGGTTTGTAAGGTGCGCCTCCCGGAGTTCCCGGAAAGTATTCACCACCCCAAGAGCCATAAGCCGGCTGTTTGAAGTAGTGACGGGGAGGTCAAGGGCACGTTTAACAATTTTGCGAAGGATGACCTCAAGGGCGTCCTCCTCTTGTTTCCGTAGGTGGAGATAAGGAGTCGAATAGAGAATTCGACTAGTTACGAAGGCGTTTGCCAGCCGCAAGGCATCCTTACTTCGTAACCCTCCGCGTTTGTTGGAGACCCGGCGGACCATGCGGCCCACCTGGTCCCCCACCTTACGGAGTTTGGCCAATGTAGTGTCTGGCCGCCTGTGTTTGTGGGTGTAGAGTCTGAGTACCCGTATCTCATCACTTTCGCGTATGGGACCACTCTCAAGAGAGAGAGATATTTTAGTTGTGCACTTCTGTGAGGGGCGGAGGTGCACAAATTCCGATTTTTGAGGGGAACATTGAAGACCGCAGCGGCGGGCGTAGCGGTCTACTATCGTCGCCGCTGTTTGCAGGCTGGTTTCAATGTCTCCTGTGCTGCCCTGCGTGGCCCACAGAGTGATGTCATCGGCGTACAGGGCGTGCTGCACGCCGGCGACACCACCCAGCTGGGCCGGCAGGAGCATCATGGCCAGATTGAAGAGCAGCGGGGAAAGTACCGCGCCTTGAGGGGTTCCCCGCGTGCCGAGTAGGTAAGGACCATGGTCTCTATCTTGAATTCGAATGTAGGATTGACGATCTATTAAAAATTGGCTTATGTATTGGAATGTATTGAGGCCACAGTCGGTGTGACTTAGGTTAGTGAGTATGATCTCATGTGTTACATTGTCAAATGCCCCTTTAAGATCCAAGGCGAGTACTACCCGGTCATTATGGGGGCATTCGAGGGGGTCAAGGACTTCCCGATTGAGTTGCAGGAGGACATCCTGTGCGGATCTGTGTGGGCGGAATCCGAAGATGGTGCTCGCAAAGACTTGTTTGTTTTCAAGATATGTAGATAACCGATCCCGCACCATCGTCTCCATTAGTTTGCCCACACATGAGGTGAGAGAGATGGGGCGGAGGTTATCTGTGTCAATTGGTTTGCCAGCTTTAGGAATAAAAGTGACCAAAGCCGTTTTCCATTCGATTGGCAGGGGGGTGTCCCCGCGCCAAATCGCATTGACGTATTCCAGGAGGGACTGGTATGCCAAGTCGGGCAGGTTCGTCAAAAAGCTTGACGGTGACCTTATCCCGTCCTGGCGCAGTGCCCCGTTTCATTTTGGCGAGAGCCGCCCGCAGATCATGGAGCTGGAAAGGTTGATCCAGCTCCGTGTTCTCTCTGCCTGCATAAGAGTACGCAGATCCACGGGGGTCTTGGGCTGTACACAGATACTGGTCCCGAAGTTTCTGTGCCAGTTGAGTCGTGTTGCCAGAAAAAGCGTGCAGGGCTCGGTGCAAATGTTTTTGTGTTTCGGTTCGTGTTTGTGTTGGTCGATTAGGGCTCGAAAGAGACGCCACGTGTTTCGGCTGGACATTTGTCGCGCGGCCGTGTTGCATCTATCTACCCAGTTGGAGTCGGCGAGTTGGGCCGCGTACTCTGCCGCTTTCTGGGTAAGCTCGGCAATTCGAGCTTTAAGGTTTCTGTAGTGTTTCTATCGTCGCCAACGGCGGACGAGGCTGCGACGGGCTTCCCAGAGGTGTAGAAGGTGGTTATCCACGTCCGTGACCGCCTCTAAGAGCTGGATGTGTGTTTCATGCAAGGAAAGGTGTGCCAGCAGCTGTTGAGACCATGCTGTGTAGCCTTGCGAGGAAATGGGTGTATTATCAAGTGAGTTAAAATTTTGCCTGAATTTCGTCCAATCTGGGATATGGGCTTGTGTTCTGGGACGCTTGAGGGGGCGTGTGCGTAGTGTAGTGTTAATGATGCAGTGGTCGCTACCGAGGGTCTCCTCGGTGTTGAGCCAGTTTGCGTGTCGTATGTTGCGAGTGAAGGTTAAGTCCGGACACGTATCCCGTGTCACGGAATTTCCTAGCCGGGTTGGGTGGACAGGGTCCGTGTGGAGTGTGAGGCCCAACGTGGACGCAAGCTCCGCCAGCTTACGCCCGCGCGACTCCTCCTTGCGATACCCCCACTGCTGACTGGGAGCGTTAAAGTCGCCCACAATCAGCAGCGGATCGCGGCCCGCTACTCTTAGCGCGCGGCTTAAGAGGTCCGCAAAAGTCACTCGCTTTAGTTTGGGAGAGCAGTACACGTTGAGTATATGCAACGGTGGGTCCCTGCGGCGGACTGGTAGGAGGGTCACCATTACATAAGAGTACTCTAGTTGGAGGTCGAGATCCACTAGGTTGGCTGTGTAGTCTTTGTGAACGAGAAGACAAGACGCGGGATCCTGTTGGAACGTCGTGTAATTTGAAATTGTGGCGCCCAGGCCTGGCTCTTGGAGGGCAACCACGGCTGGTAAGGACTCGAAAGTTTCAAGGTAGAGGCGGAAATTGGCCCGCTTAGTGCGGTCCTTAAAGCCTCTACAGTTCCACTGTGTTATTGAAGTTGACATGGCCGAATTGGATATGGCGGAAGTCCTTTGATTAAGGTGTCTCGCCATGATTTAAAATTCTTGGGGGGGAGGAGGAGGGATTGGCTGCCTCAGAGCCAGCTACTTGCGCCATCAAGGGGGTGATGACGGCAGGAGCGGGGCAGCTGTCCTCATTGTCGGAATCAATAATCAGACGGTTGAATTTTGAAGGGCGAGATACGTCCCTAATGGGTCCCGTTCGACGGAGGAGGCGGGGGTTGTCCGAGATGGGTTTTGAGACCACAGCGGGGACGGCAGATTTGACCTTTGTCAAGATCTGGTCCATGGCGGTCTCGATCATATATCGCAATTTAGAGGTTAAGCGCTCCTCCATCGCAGAGATGGCTGTCACGAGGGCAGGCGAGATCTCCGCGTCGCTCTCCATTGCGTCCGAGTTCTGCGGGCTCGGTGCGGCGGACGCCAATTTTGACTCTAAATTTTGATTTTTGTTGAGCAAAAGCTCATTCTGTGCCCGGAGCACGTCTATCTGTTTTTTGTACTCCGCGTCGAGTGCGGAGACGGTTACGGGGGAGGGTGAGGGATGGGAGGAAGAGGAGGCGATCTCAGCCCAGCTGCTCACCTGTTTGTCGTGTTGAGGCGCTGATGCCCGGGCGTCGGCAGCGCCAATTGTCTTGAGGGCCGGGAAGTGGCCAGTGTCTCTGCCGCTGGGCGGTGGAGGCGCCGTCTTCTTCCCGGGCGCGGGTTTCACCGACGGTGAAGAAGGTGACGATGTCTTGTGGTCGGTGCCGTGAGCACCACGCGGCGTTCCGCCACCGGCACCTGGTTTTGAATGACTTGGCGGCTTGCCAGGTCTCTGGTTTTTTGGCACCTCTGGGCGTTTAGCCTTGGGGCCATACACCTTGAGCTGCCGGAATTTTCCCGTGCAGTCGCGGGAGTGGGTAGCGTGGGCTTGCCCACAGACTGCACAGGACAGAGTACATTCATGCGGCGCCTTGACTCCGTCGACGGTCGGCGCCGTTTGGCCACACAGGCCGCACTTTTCATCCGGGCAGGGGCAGGTGTCTGCTCGGTGGCCCACAGTGCCGTACCGCACGCAGGCCGGAATGGTTCTCTTGTACGCACGCACAAGGGTCACCTCAGAGTTATAATGCACATATCGCGGCACCACTTTTCCCATGAAGGTGAGCGACGCGACTTCGGTTTTTCCAAGCTTGCGGATATCGGCAAGCTCTCCAGCACGCCACTGGATCTTGTTTTGGAGCTAACGATGAAGGCGTTCGGCCGTCCAAACACTGTCTGTGCGAGGTAGACGAGGAGACGCGCGTGTAGTGAACACGGTGCTGTCTAAGAAGGTTGCTTTAGAGACACATACTGTGGGCTCCATTCCTTTCAGGTGTGCACCAAGATATGAGAGACAGGCATTTCTTTTCCTGAAATGCAATTTTCCAGGCCGTGCCTAGTCCAGGCCGTGCCTAGTCGCGACGTCCTCTGCCCAGGTCACCAGCCGAATTTGGAGATTCGACTCGGTGCTGTAGAAAGCAGCCTCCAACTGCTGCGGACTGTTCAGGTGCCAAGAGGCAGGGGGCAAATGTACTGGGCAGGAGAATACAGGGTCTGTTCTGAAAGTAGTAGGACTCAATTTTTATTCTTCATATAGTTCATTCAGGGGTATACTACAAACGATTAGAATATTTCAAAGTACCACCCTCCGGAGTGCGAGACGAGCACGCTACCACTCCGCCATGCCAGCTCGATGGTTTGGAATGAACAAAGGCGTGTCTAGCGAATACGGTGTCTTCGTTCACTCCCATCAAGGCACTTAAAAAGCGGCTGGCCGCGCTGCAGACACAAATTCAACAACACTCTGAGGAGCTCTGCCGGTCCAACTGGGGACAGATATGTGACGGAATCGCAGGAAACCTGTCCGGCAAACGCGCATGGCAACTCCTCCGATACCTCATTGACCCCACCCACACCAAATCAGCGACAAAACACCACGGGAAACGCCTCACACACGAACACATTGACGATCCCGACACCCTACTAGACAGACTTCAAACCATGTACACCTCTCCAGGCGCCCCCACACCTTTACCCCCCTACACAGGACAAGCAAATCCCACACTCGACACCGACATCACAGAGGTGGTGGTGGTGAAAACATTTATTACGAATGAGCAGGAGGTATGTTTGGATCAGCCCGTAAGGGACCGATCCTTACAAACACTAGGCGGAGGTCCCTAGTATGGGACCCCAGTGGCGGTTGCCGCCGCCCGGGCGCGCCCGACTAAGGCTTGTTGGGCCTGTAAGTCGTGGCAGCCGAGCAGGGTCGCCTCCCAGTCCTCCCGGGTTGGGTTGGGGATGGAGGGAATAGCGGAGTTGGAGGGGCAGGCCCACACCATGTGATAAGTGACGGAAGTCAGAGCGGCCCTCCTGATTCTCCGCGCCAACTCCGCACCTGGTGCAGACCAAATCACAAACTCCATGCTCCGTAATCTGGACGACCGATCAATCACCCAGATAACAAAATACTTCAACCAGTGCTGGAGGGAGGGTAGCCTCCCGCAGTCGTGGCGCCACGCGAAGGTAATATTCATACCCAAACACAACAAACCGCTTACCATCCAAAACCTTCGCCCTATTTCGCTAACCTCATGCCTCGGGAAGCTCCTTGAGCATGTTGTGTTAGCGAGACTCGCAAGTCACATGGCGGACAACAATCTTTACCCGCATAGCATGCTGGGATTCCGCCCCCATCTATCCGCACAGGACGCCATGCAGCAACTCACACACGACCTTTTTGACCCGCTTCTTCCAGGTCACACCAAGGCAGTGTTAGCTTTGGATCTTTCCAAAGCTTTTGATCGCATTGAACATCAGGCGATCATGACTGCCCTATCCCCATTGAATGTGGGTGTGCGCACGTATGCCTACATTCAAGCATTCCTCACGGACCGCACAGCTGAGATGCACTTCGGCCCTTTGTCTTCCCCCTCCTACACGCTTCAGAGTATCGGCGCCCCTCAAGGGTCCGTCCTTTCCCCCTTTCTCTTTAACATTACCCTCATCCCCCTCGCCCGAAAATTGGCAACTATTCCCCACCTGAAGCACACTCTTTATGCCGACGATATCGCCCGGTGGACCACCCAGGGCAGTGACGGCGGCATAGAGAACACCTTACAGGAAGCAGCCACAGTCACCCAAAATTATGCAGTGACTATCGGACTGTCTTGCTCCCCAGAGAAGTCCGAACTGCTCGTCATCCGTCCTAAGAACCACCGCTGTCCCGCTCCCCCATTGTCATTGAACTGAATGGTGACCCGGTACCTGAGGTTAGCACCCTCCGTGTATTGGGCCTGCACATCCAGCACGATGGCAAAAACACTACCACCCTCAAGAAACTCAAGCAGGTTGTAGGCGCGATATCGCACCTCATCCGAAGGGTTTCGGGACATCACAGAGTCATGAAGGAGCGCGACCTATGTCGCCTCATTCATGCCTTAGTCCTCAGCTGTGTGCTGTACACTACCCCATACTTACAACTATCCAAACATGACATAAATGCTTTGGATGCTTTGATTCGCAAGGCATTCAAGGTAGCACTTCATCTTCCCCTCAACACACCCACAGAGAGATTACTAGGCCTGGGCCTCCACAACACGATCGGGGAACTGGTGGAGGCCCACCGAAAAGCCCAATACATCAGGCTCACACAAACCTCCACAGGTCAGTATATCCTGGACTCCCTCGGAATCAGAATATCAGCCAACGACCCAACCCTCCTCGCCATCCCACGACCCCTTCACCAGGAGCTCCTTATCAGACCGCTCCCGAGGAATATGCACCCGTCCCACCATGAGCAGCGCCGCAGAGCCCGTGCGAAGGCACTCCATCGAGCGTACGGCCCCGAGCCGGACGCCGTATGGGTGGACGCTGCCTGCACGGGTGACGAAGCGACAGCAGCTGTGGTGGACTCCTCTTTATCCGCCGTTTAGACACCTCCCCAGAAGCTGCAGAGGAAGCCGCCATTGCACTTGCTATCACCCGCACGGAAGCCCGGTACATTTTAACTGATTCTAAAACTGCAATTCTAAATTTTGCTCGAGGCCGAGTCCATGTCCCTGCTTTTCGCATACTAGAGTCGCCCGATGCACCCCCGCCTCGCCAAGTGGAGCTGATATGGGTGCGCGGGCACTGCGGGAATCCCGGAAACGAGGCCGCCAACCTTTTAGCCCGAGGTTCTTTAAACCGGGCTCAGGTGCCCTCGGATCGAGGATTTACGAAGGAGCGCATGCACTCATTCAGCGAGCTGACGCAGGCTACAGAGCCTCACGCCAGCTCTACCCCCCGCCGCACCCCTCCCTAGATAACAAACACGCAACGCTCTGGCGCAGACTACAGACACACTCTCTTCCCTCACCCCTTACCCTAGCCCACTATCATCCCTCCTTCCCCACTGCAGCATGCGCCCTATGCCCAGAACCCTTCCCCTCTTCCCTGTACATCCTTTCCCTCTGCCCGGCGGACCCTCCCCCGCGGGACCTAGAGAACCTCAAGACCTAGGAGGACTGGGAGCCCCTGCTTCGCTCGGAGGACCCGGCCGTGCAGACCATCGCAACCGGCCGGGTTGCCAGTGTTATGGACCTTATGAACATAAACACTTGAGTGCAGTGGGGTCGTGCAGGGACCCTGGGGCGTGCCCCGAATTCCTTGTACCATAAAGTTTTTTTCTCTCTCTCTCTCTCTCTTTCATCCTATGCCAGACAGATATATTTCCTTTCCTCAAAAACTAATTTACCGACGAGCAAGGCATACAGCAAAATGGACGATGGCGTTCTATGGACTCCCTGGCAGCGTTGCAAGACGCTGTCGCGTTCCGCTCTGAGGCGGAGCTGAACATCTTAACCACACATCACACATCAGTGACACAAGCAGCAACACCGCGGTTAAGGCTTTCGCCTCACCGCACTTTAGGTCAACAAAGTGCTCCGCTGAATTTTTTACGATTTCTGGCACCAAGTTCTTCGTGTATACACTCCTTTTTGATACACTCCTTGTTGACACACCTCCAGTGACAGGGGATACCCGGTCTGTGTATGCCCATGTGTTTGTGTGCAGTGTTTTCGAATGTTCCTGTATAGCGAGGTTTTATTGCGAAAGCAGTAATACTCTCACTTTCAAGCCTTCGCGTGACCCGGCCGCAGTTACCTTTGACCTTTAGTGGAGTGAATATGGGCGACCAACTCGGTCCTTGAGATAGCCCGGCTGCAGTTACACCACGCCGCGCACCTGTGGCGCTACTGCCGCTGTGACGTCATACCAGCTGAAGATTGTGGGCCTCTAACTCGCTCCTTCAAAGCCCGGCTGCAGTTACGGTGTGTTTGCCGCGCTGCGCACCTGTGGCGCTACTGCCAATGTGACGTCATACCAGCTGTAGATTATGTTTTATTGCGAAAGCAATACTACTCGCACTTTCAAACCTTCGCGTGACCCGGCCGCAGTTACTTTTCACCCTTAGCGGAGTGAATATGGGCGACCAACTTGCTCCTTCAGATAGCCCGGCTGCAGTTACGCCGCGCCGCGCACATGTGGCGCGCCGCGCACCTGTGGCGCTACTGCCGCTGTGATGTCATACCAGCTGTAGGTTTTAAGCATGAAATGCTTTTAGCTCCCCTTGTCGGCAGTGTGGTGACGTCACGCCGATACCGAGAGCCAACATCCGGGCACTGAATTTCACTCATCCGTGCACTGAATTCCTCACATCCGGGAGCTGAAACGAGAGCATCCGGGCACCGTACGAGCTTTAATGAGACTCTCTAAGCCCTGCTACAGGACCGGCATACAAGCGCCGGTAGCTGCGCGCCGAACGGGTGGTGGCGTTCCTCCCTTCCTGTATGGTGCGGTTCGGGTGTCCACCTAGATCACGGAATTACTGCTCCATTTCGATCCCGGCCCCGGCGGCTGAATTTCTTTGGAGGAGAAATTCGAGGCCCGTGTACTGTGCGATGTCAGTGCACGTTAAAGAACCCCAGGTGGTCGAAATTTCCGAAGCCCTCCACTACGGCGTCTCTCATAGCCTTAGTCGCTTTGGGACGTTAAACCCCATAAACCAACCAACCAACCAACCATTTCCTTTCCTTAAAAAGCGCTGCGTTCAAAGGGCAAGGCATCGCGCCGAACGGGTGGTGGCGTTCCTCCCTTCCTTTACGGTGCGGTTCGGGTGTCCACCGAGATGGCAGAGAATTACTTCGCCATTTCCTTTCCTCAAAAAGCCTTGCGTTCAAAGGGCAAGGCATCGCGCCGAACGGGTGGTGGCGTTCCTCCCTTCCTTTACGGTGCGGTTCGAGTGTCCACCGAGATGGCAGAGAATTACTGCGCCATTTCCTTTCCTCAAAAAGCCTTGCGTTCAAATGGCAAGGCATCGCGCCGAACGGGTGGTGGCGTTCCTCCCTTCCTGTACGGTGCGGTTTGGGTGTCCACCGAGATGACAGAGAATTACTGCGTAATTTCTTTTCCTCAAAAAGCGTCGCGTTCAAAGGGTAAGGCATCGCACCGAACGGGTGGTGGCGTTCCGTGGACTGCCTGGTAGCGCTACAACACACAGTCGCGTTCCTCTCCTAAAGGCGAAGCTTAAGCGTCATTAATTAGCAGGTAATTAGTATTTAGTCATTAATCAGTAATTAGTCACTAATTACTAATTTGTCATTACTTCCTCATCAATTATGTGTGAAGTAATCCAGTGGTGACGCCACCAGTGTCACATAGGCAAAGTGGTACAAATAACCGAGGAATGAAAACAACGATTACAAAGATGAAAGGCAAACAGAAACCGGATACAGTTGACGAGGCAGAGCGGAAGAGATTCCCCAGACACACACAGGAAACGATTGCGTCCACATGGACCAGTGCACAGTATGTGTGGTGTGGTGTGTTGAACACTAGACCCATTTTAAGATTTTCATTAGTACCATCTACAACCAATGTGTTATGCCCGTCAACATTTCATGCTTGCTCTACTCTCGCTTACTGGAGAGGGAGAGATTTTTATGCGAAGCATACTAAAATAGCCCAACCCAGCTCCTCGAGCGCGGCGGTGTCGTTACCATTGGCCTTTCGTGACCTCCATGTCATACCACGTGATGTGTGACGTCACAGCAGACGAAAAACGGGGGCCCAGGAGGTGTTGGCCCAACTCGCGCCGTCGCGCGAGGCGTCGTGACCAAGGATGACCACGTGGTGCGTGACGTCACAGCAGATGAGAAACGGGGGCCCAGCTCGCGCTATCGCGCGAGGCGTCGCGACCGAGGAGGACCCCGTGATGTGTGACGTAACGACATAGGAGAAACGGGGCCCAGCTCGCGCCGTCGCGCGAGGCGTCGCGACCAATGTGTTTCCTGCTTCTGCCGCTAGGTGCGCTGTAGTGAACACGTGATGCTGGAGCGGCGGTATGCAAGGGGGTGCGCCTGCCTCTGCTAGGCGTACACGGGATAGAGATGCCTCCTGGAGACAGGGCTGCTCGTTGGAATGAGAAACAAAAGTTGCGGCGTGCTACAGAGACTGATGAAGAGCGTGAAGAACGTCTAGCCAAGCGGCGTGCTCGATATGCAACTCGGCGACAATATGCTTCGCATCTGACTAGGCTTAACCTAAGCTAAGCCTCAGCCATTTTTTTTATGTAGTGACGCCGGTTGCTATGGCAACGGCGCTGCATATCTCACACCTCGCTACGGCTAAAGGTCAACCGTGGCCACTGCCGGGAGCTACGCGACGGCTCCAAACCTTGCGCAGTATTGCTTACGCATAAAACGACCATGCAATGAAAGGACAGCGGCGCCGCTGCTCAATGCGCACGCGTGGCTACCGGCCGCCGCTGCGCGACGACTGAAAGCGTCTTGGAACGCTGTGCGCCACGTCTACAGGTCACGCGTGGCTACCGGCCACCGCTGCGCGACGACTAAAAGCATCTTGGAACGCTCTGCGCCGCGTCGACAGGTCACGCGTGGCTACCGGCCGCCGCTGCGCAACGACTAAAAGCGTCTTGGAACGCTGCGCGCCGCGTCTACAGGTCACGCGTGGCTACCGGCCGCCGCTGCGCAACGACTGAAAGCATCTTGGAACGCTGTGCGCCGCGTCTACAGGTCACGCGTGGCTACCGGCCGCCGCTGCGCGACGACTGAAATCATCTTGGAACGCTGTGCGCCGCGTCTACAGGTCACGCGTGGCTACCGGCCGCCGCTGCGCAACGACTGAAAGCGTCTTGGAACGCTGCGCGCCGCGTCTACAGGTCACGCATGGCTACCAATCGCCGCTGCGCGACGACTCTAAGCGCCTTCGGTAACTTTTATTGCCAAGCAATACTACTTTCGCTACCACCACAGCCCGTGCCGTGTCGCGGCCGCATAGCCACGCTTGACCTTTTGCGTGACGTCGCTGCGTGATGTCATACCATCTGTGTAAAAACGGGGCCCCATCTCACGCCAAGCCTTGCGCGGCGCATAGCCACGGCCTGACTCTCGCTCCTCTCACAGGGGGAACTGCGCGCTATGTGACGTCATACCATCTGTGTAAAAACGGGGCACCATCTCACACCGTCGCCTTGCGCGGCGCATAGCCACGGCCGTGGCCTGACTCCCGCTCCTCTCACCAGGGGCGCTGCGCGCTATGTGACGTCATTCCATCTGCTTAAAAATGGGGCCGCATCTCACGCCGTTGCCTTGCGCGGCGCATAGCCACGGCAGCGGGCTGACTGCGCTCTTCTCGTCAAGCCCATGAGATGGCGCCTAAACATAGCACAGCCAAGAGTATCACCATAGCCATACTAGCATAAGCATAACCAGAGCATCACCACAAGCGGTACAATAGCAGAACCACGTATTGCGTCGCAATTACCAGGCTTAACCAAGCTAAGCAACAGCCAATTTTTTTATATTTTGTTTTTGATATTGTTGCTACTTAGAGAAAGAAAAAATCTCTGCCTCTCCCGTAACCGAGAGTAGAGTAAGCATGAAATGTTTACGGGCCTAATGTCATCTCGGTGGACACCCGAACCGCACCGTGCAGGAAGGGAGGAACGCCACCACCCGTTCAGCGCGATGCCTTGCCATTTGAACGCAAGGTTTTTTTGAGGAAAGAAAATGGCGCAGTAATTCTCTGCCATCTCGGTGGACACCCGAACCGCACCGTAATGGAAGGGAGGAACGCCACCACCCGTTCGGCGCGATGCCTTGCCCTTTGAACGCAGCGCTTCTCCCCCGGGCCCCTGTGCGCCTGCGCGGCTTTGCTTCGATGCGGGAAGCCCCTAAGAGATCACGTATGACAACGAAGTGTATCGTGGCATTTATGTGCTTTTTGCACGCGTTATTAGAAATCGAAACTTATAATTCCGTGCATTATCAAACGCTCAGCGACTGATATCATGATAAACATTGAGAAGGCACTGGCAGCAGTTATTTTTTGTGACTCCTTTGGAGACCAACCGGCGCTTGCATGCCGGTCGCGTAGGAGGGCTTACAGAGTCTCGTTAAATCTCGTTAAGTCTCGTACGGTGCCCGGATGTTCTCGTTTCAGTGCCCGGATGAGTAGATTTCAATGCCCGGATTTCAGTGCCCGGATGATGGCTCTCGGTCTCGGCGTGACATCACCACGCTGCCGACAAAGGGGGCTAAAAGCATTTCATGCTTCAAAAATCTACAGCTGGTATGACATCACAGCGGCAGTAGCGCCACAGGTGCGCGGCGCGCCACATGTGCGCGGCGCGGCGTAACTGCAGCCGGGCTATCTGAAGGAGCAAGTTGGTCGCCCATATTCACTCCCCTAAGGGTCAAACGTAACTGCGGCCGGGTCACACGAAGGTTTGAAAGTGCGAGTAGTATTGCTTTCGCAATAAAACATAATCTACAGCTGGTATGACGTCACATTGGCAGTAGCGCCACAGGTGCGCAAACACACCGTAACTGCAGCCGGGCTCTCTGAACGAGCGAGCTAGTGGCCCACAATCTTCAGCTGGTATGACGTCAGAACGGCAGTACCGCCACAGGTGCGCGGCGTGGTGCAACTACAGCCCGGCTATCTGAAGGAACGAGTTGGTCGCCCATGTTCACTCCGCTAAAGGTCAAAGGTAACTGCGGCCGGGTCACGCGAAGGCTTGAAAGAGAGTATTACTGCTTTCGCAATAAAACCTCGCTATACAGGAACATTCGAAAACACTGCACACAAGCACATGGGCATACACAGACCGGGTATCCCCTGTCACTGGAGGTGTGTCAACAAGGAGTGTATCAAAAAGGAGTGTATACACCGACTCAAACGACAGCGGTGGAACCGCAATCTGCGCAGAAGAATAGCTAGGCTAAACAAGGAGATCGAGGATCATGCGGTCAAACTTACTCAGCAAAACTGGGAGGACATATGCAACCGCATGGATCGCAATATGGGAGTCTCTAAGACTTGGAACTTGCTCCGTCATCTAATTGACCCTGCAGGTAGCAAAACCACCCAGAGGCAGAACCTGCAAAAGCTTGTGCATGCATACGGAGGCACACCAGAGGACCTTTTCCTTGAACTTAAAGACAGATATATTGGCAATGCTCCTATCCAAGCCTTCCCAGATTATGCTGGTCCGGAAAACACGCAGCTCGACTCCCCGATTACTGTGGATGAGGTTAGGGCAGAGATTGCCAGGCTAAATTGTAAATCCGCCTCTGGCCCAGATGCAGTATCCAACAAGATCCTCCGCAACCTAGATGAACAGTCGCTACAATCACTAACTGAGTATATGCAGAAATGCTGGTCGGAGGGCTCAATCCCACAAATATGGAAAACGGCAGAGATCATTCTCATTCCAAAACCCGGGAAGGCACTCAGCCTTGAGAACCTCAGACCAATTTCGCTCACGTCTTGTGTAGGTAAGCTCATGGAGCACGTAGTTCATACCCGCCTAAACAGGTTTATGGAGGAGAACGAGCTGTACCCCCCAACCATGATTGGCTTTCGACCAAAACTTTCTACGCAGGATGTAATGCTTCAGCTCAAACATCACATTATTGAGGCAAAAACGCGGGACACCAGAATAATTCTTGGACTCGACCTGGAAAAGGCCTTTGACAATGTCAGACATGATGCGATCTTGGAGAACCTTCATGACCTCGGGGTGGGAGCCCGCACCTTCAACTATATCCGCGACTTTCTCACAGGTGGAAAGGCGCATTTTCAAGTAGGAGGTCTCCACTCGCGTGACTTCCCCCTCGGCAACAAGGGCACCCCGCAGGGATCGGTCCTGTCACCCTTTCTCTTCATCGTTGCAATGCTGAAACTTCCACACCAATTAGCGCAGATCCCGCAACTCCACCACAGCCTCTACGCTGACGATATCACCTTGTGGACCGCCGAGGGCAGTGATGCCGAAATCGAAGAGAGACTCCAGCGTGCCATCGATATCGTGGGGAACTATGTAGACCCCAGGGGGTTGCGGTGCTCTCCAGCCAAATCTGAATTTCTCATATTCCGCAAAATCAGATCCCTTGCGCAACCCCCACCGGCCATCGAACTCAGTATTCGCGGAGTCCCCATTCCTCGAGTACCCAAACTTAAAATCTTGGGCCTAATTCTACAAGAACACGGCTTCAATGGTGACGTAATTCAGAAGTTTCAGGGAACCTCGCAGCAAATTATGCGACTCATTCGCCGCATTAGTAACCGCCACTCGGGATTGAGGGAAAGCAATACTCTCCGTTTAGTACAAGCCTTTGTGATCAGCCGCATCGCTTACGTATGCCCTTACCTACATCTCAAGTCAGCTGAAAAAAAGAAAGTGGAAGCCATAATCAGAAAATGCGTCAAACAGGCAATTGGGCTACCGATGCACACAGCGACTGAGAAAGTCATAGGTCTCGGTCTTCATAACACCCTAAGTGAGATTATTGAAGCGGTAACCGTCTCGCAGTACGAACGACTAACGGCCACACCAACTGGCAGACACATTCTGTCCACACTCGGCATAACATACGAACGACAAGGCGGACCAACAACTGACCTTCCCAAGCATATACGCCAGCTTCTGGTCATTCTTCCACTACCTCGGAACATGCACCCCGACTTCCACGCTGAACGTCGTGCAGAGAGAGCCAAATCATTAAGCAAACGTTTCCTTAATGATACCTCTGTGGTATATGGTAATGCAGCAGATTCTTCGGCTGACAAGATGGTAGCTGTGGTCACCACGGAATGTGGTACATTCATAACTGGGGGCACTATACGCACTCAGCACACACATGTTGGAGAAGAAACAGCCATTTCTCTAGCCATTGCGGGATCCTCGGCAGAAACCATTGTCAGCGACTCAAAATTGGCAATACGTAACTACACGTTTGGAAGAATCTCTCCACAAGCAGCACGGATTCTGCTAAATCATCAGCCCACGCGGCGCATTCGCCTAATCTGGATGCCTGCTCATGCCTCCCTTGCTGGTAATGAGGCGGCTCATAACCTAGCTCGAGAACTCTCCCGCCGAGCTGGGTCGTGCAGTCCACCCGCCCTATACTCCGGCAAGGACAGGTTGTTTTCTTACAGAGAAATCCTGCAGCACTACAGGCTTGCAAGACTCAGATTTCCCCCAGCAGATAAAACGCTTTCCAAGCAACAGGCCAAAGCCTGGTGAAACTTCAAACTAAAACCTATCCAAATCCCCAATTGTGTAGCTTCTATTCGGATGGACTCTACTCAGACAAATGCAAAAATTGTGATGCCAAAGCCGATCTAAATCATATGATCTGGAACTGCCCGCAGTCCCTACCCGCGAGTCGCTTCATTACCGACTCTGATCATTGGGAGGCTCTATTGCTCAGCCCCGACCCGGGGACACAGATCAAGGTCCTCCAGCTGGCTGAAGAAGCCGCCGCTGCCCAAGGGATAGCGGCCGCCGTTTAAGCGGGGGGTGACTTCGGGTCGCTCCTCTATATCCGCTGGAAATAAAGTTCCACCACCACCACCACCACGAAGAACTTGGTGCCAGAAATCGTAAAAAAATCAGGGGGCACTTTGTTGACCTAAAGTGCGGTGAGGCGAAAGCCTTATCTGCGGTGTTGCTGCTTGTGTCACTGATGTGTGGTTAAGATGTTCAGTTCCGCCTCTGAGCGGAACGCGACAGCGTGTTGCAACGCTGCCAGGGAGTCCATAGAACGCCATCGTCCGATTGGCTGTATGCCTTGCTCGTAGGAAAATTAGTTTTTGAGGAAAGGAAATATATCTGTCTGGCATAGGATGAAAGATGGGAGTGAACGAAGACACCGTATTCACTAGACACGCCTTTGTTCATTCCAAACCATCGAGCTGGCATGGCGGAGTGGTAGCGTGCTCGTCTCGCACTCCGGAGACCCTGGTTCGATTCTCCAACTCGACGAATTTCCTACTCGGTTTTTTATTTATATGATCTGACTAGAAATGTTAATTAGGCTAATTGCTTAATTAATTAATTAACTATACTCAGTTCCACCTACTTGGAGAATCACTATACCATCCCTTAATTAAATTGGTTGCATGTTTACTAGGCAAAGTACAATTGGCCCCGTTTGAAATTTGCGCACTGTGACGTCTAATATTTCTGTCGACAACACCTGCTCACACCGATGAGGCATTAAAGGATTCCGCGTTAAAAACGAATGAAGAGGAAGGAAGCTGTTTAGAAAAAATTTTATTTACATATGTACACATGCCAAGGTTACCAGGTACAGGGACATATTCAAGAACACATGACAATAAGCATGTAAGGCGAGCCAATTAAACAGCTACCATAAACATCTCTAACTAATATCAATTGCTCGTGGGCGATGCAAAACATGATAGAATACCTATTGACACAAGGGTGAAAGGGCAATAATTTGACATTGAAATATTTAAAAAGACACCTTAGCGCCAGTTTGGCCTAAAAAACCAGGAAAAGACTACTATTATTCACAGAAATGAATGGGAATGACCATTGCCGGAGGAACTCTTCCTCACCCAAGAAAAAGAGTTCCTCGGACAAAAAACTGATGAGCTCCCGTCGTAGACGGCCGAGAATCGGCCACACAGCGCGGCGTCGAAAGCCACCAGCGACCGCGGCACATCGACTGCGCCATAAAATAAAAAGACCCGCAACAATTAACAGGCGAGCAAAACGGCCGCTGGGGAATCGGCCGCGAGAGACGAAGTACGAAATGCCCTGCCCACGGAATCCCGCATGAACCGCGCGCCAAAAGACACGCGCTACCACGCAGGTGACTGTAGCGTGGCGATTAGATTCCGGGAGTGGGCAATTTGGACAGGTACTGGAGCGTAAAACACTCCATCGCTCTAACCGATCACAAGTAGGGAGCACTGCCCAGCCAAGTTTCCAGAAGGAAGGGAAAACTTTATTTACACTAATGGTTTTTCCTGCGGTTTGGGGGCATCTTCAGAGACGTCTTGGTTCTACCCCCAGGAGCCTTCTGTCGAAGTCGTCCGCCTCTAATCAGTGGTGGTTGCCCTCAGTCCAGGGCTCCGCTGGCCACTGCCGCCCGTTGAGCTCGCTGCACCAGACCTTGTTGGTCTTCACAGCGGTCGCTGGACAGCAGTCTCCCACTGCTCCGCACTCGGGTTTTGTAATTTGGGGACCACGTGTATGTTTTGGCAGGCCCATGTGATGTGGTATAGTGTAGGTTTTTCGTCGCACCAGGGACATTTGTCGGTGTATATCGTAGGGTGCATTTTGTTTAGTATATGTAGGTTTGGGAAAGAGCCTGTTTGTAATTGTCTCCAAGTGACAGCTTCCTCTCTGCTGAGAGATTTGTGCGGTGGGGGATATCGCATTCTTCTGCCTCTATAGTTGTGTAGTATGGCCGAATATTCCATCGGTGCTGGCGCGAGTTCGGCGGTCTCGTCGGATGCTCGGAAAGTAATGTATCCTCGAGCTATCCTGTCGGCCTCTTCGTTCCCTGCCGCCCCCGTGTGCCCCGGTACCCACACAATTTTGTGTGGGATCTTGTCGTTTTGTTCTTCCTGGTTTTTAATTCTGTCGCTCGCTGCGAGGAGTATACGGAGCGCGTGACGACCTATCCTGCCATTCATGTAATTTCGGCAGGCTGTTTGAGAGTCCGTGAGTATTGTTAGTGACCGCCCGGTTCTATAGCCCTCCGCCACCGCTAGAGCAACGGCTACTTCCTCGGACTCTGCGGCTGTGCAGCCTCGGAGAGACGCGCTGGTCATTTCGCGTAAAGACGAATCGACCACCGCCGCTACAGCGATTTTGGTATCTCCTCCTCTCCAAGACGCGTCTGTATACACGGTCGTGGCTTGAGGAGCGTATGTTTTCTCAATGAATTCGGCCCTCGCTTCTCTTCTGCCTCGATGGAGGTTGGGATCCATGTTTTTTGGTATTGGAGCTACCTTGAGGGTCTTGCGAAGCTCGTCGGGGATCGTTGCCGTCCTCTACATTTCTCGCATCTGCTCGCGGTATCCGAGCCTCTGCAGGAGCGCTCTTCCTGTCGTTGTTTGCAACAGCCTGAGTTTTTGCGACTAAAGCTGCGCCTCTCGTAGCTCCTCAAAGGTGTTGTGTAATCCCAGAGTCATGAGTTTTTCTGTAGACGTGTTGCGTGGTAGTCGGAGCGCTGTCTTATACGCTTTGCGTAGCAGGGCATCCGCTTGTTGTATTTCGTTTTTTTTTGAGGCACTGGTAGGGTAGGCTGTACGTGATTGGACTAACTACTAGGCTTCTTACTAGTTTTAATGTGACCTCTTCAGTCATGCCATGTCGCCTGTTGGTGATGCGGGTGATCATGCGTCATGCGTGCGATTTGTAGCGTTGCTGCTTTCACTAATGTAAAAGTGTGAGTACTGCGCTGGTTGGATTGAACCCACATGCCCAAAATTCTTATTGTTGTCTTTTCGGGTATGGGCGTCCCTTCTAGGTAGACGTTGAGTTATGGGTCCTCGTTGGTTGGGACGGTCCGGTTTTGCTTGCCTCTCCAGACTCTCAGCAGTTCCGATTTCTCGGTCGAGCATGCGAGTCCTTTTTCTGCGAGGTATTGCTCTACACAAGAGGCCACTTGCTGTAGCCTTTCTTCCTTCTCTCCGAGACAGCCCGTGTTTGTCCAGATTGTTATATCGTCAGCATACATTGCATGCCTGATGCCTTCGATGTTCTCTAGTTTTCGAGCTAGGCCTATCATAGCTATGTTGAAGAGTAGGGGTGAGATAACTGACCCTTGGGGTGTTCCCTTGTTTGGAGTGCGAATTTTGTCCGATCGAAGGTCTCCTATGCCGATGGTGGCAGTTCTATCGGACAGGAAGGCTTTGACGAAGCCGTCGATTCTGCGTCCGCAATCCAGGTTGTCTAGGCCCGTAAGGATCGCTTCGTGGCTGATGTTATCAAATGCCCCCTTGATGTCCAGGGCCATTATGACATTTTCTCCCGTCCGAGGTACGTTTCGCAGGACATCTTCTTGTATTTGGAGGAGAACGTCCTGCGTCGAGAGCTTCGCTCTGAAGCCGAACATGGTATGTGGTACACAGTCGTTATCTTCCATGTAATTTTGAAGTCTTAAAGTTACAACCCGTTCGCAAAGCTTGCCAAGGCACGACGTGAGTGATATGGGCCTGAGGTTTTCAATTTGTAGCGTTTTACCAGGTTTAGGTATCATTATTACTTCGGCGTGTTTCCAATCTTCGGGAACCGTCTCCGCCTCCCAATGTTTAACCCATTAGCGCCCAGCGTACTTTTAAAAGTACAGTTAATTTTTTTATAATTTCACCACCAAAGACTGGAATTTTCTTTTCAAGTAGGGCATGCTTTTGTCAACAGGGGATTGGCGAACCACCCTTAACTAATTTGACGCACTTCCTCTGCTCAGCATGTCAGCTTTCCGTGGTGAAACTTCAGGATATTTGTTTCCCACGAACTGCACCGCTAGTTGTTTGCTTATAATTTTCTCACGGCCGCATTTATGTACATATTACGCTAGTTTCAGGTATAGAGCAGCACGAAAGATGAAAGTAAACAATGGATGCTTTGAATGCCCCGCACCTTTGGCGTTTTTTGCTCTGTGATGATTTACATACTGCTGTACTTTCTATAGTACACTGGGTCTTCCTGTGTGCAGAACGGCGCCTATTTATTCCAGTTCATAGATCTTATGGTTCCTGCCAATTTTTCGGAAAAAATTACTTTGTCTGCTCAGCAAGGCCTCGGAGGCTGCTTACTTGCCGCTAGCGGTCTTGAATATGATGATGGTATGATTTTAATTGGTTGTAATGAAGTTTGGTTATAAGAACTGAAGGTTCTGCAGAGCAGACAGTTACTGTTATGCCATTCACACCGTCTGCGGAAAGTACTTGAGTTCAGAAATGAAACTTTTGGAAGCGCGTATTGTCCTGTCGTCACCTGAGGTGACCATCACCTGAAGTGACCATTAGTGACCATTTCATCTTTTTTTTGTAATTTTTTTACCTCTCAAGACATTCTTGTAACGCTCCACTGGGAGGAATTTAGGGCTAGAGGAACCGTTCGCCAAAACGGATTTAGGAAGTGTCCACTCGGGCCAAAGAAAGCGATTAAATAGAAGCAGCCATGAAACATCGATTTTTGCTTCAGTAGTATAGGTTACATGCGTTTATTGAAGTCTACGATCAACAGTATAGTAACTATGGCTTGCAACTACAACAGCAGTGAGCCCACGTGTTTTGTAGAGTGGTGGTGGTTGCCTATAGCACAAGAAAAACAGATTTTTTTAAAGCCAAAACTCCTTTCCTTTTACAAAAGTGGTATGGCAGGTGTCGACCTTTCGCATCAAGCCATCTACTGCCAGTATATCAGCATCAGGGACAAAAAGTGATAGTGGTTGTTGACACCAAATCCCAACTTTGCAATTGTAAAAGCCTGAACAATCTGCCAAATTGCTAGAGACGAGCCTGCTGACTATTTTTGCTTTGGTAAGAACGTTACTCATTATAATCTACACCTTGACATGCAGTAACCAGCGGTTCGCAGACACTCTGGCTCAATCGTATCTGATGCTTCTTTGAAAAGGAGAAAGCTTTCCGTGCAAAGTAGGATAACTGCGGTGCCAGTATAGCCAGAAAATATTCATGAGGGCCTGCAAGAAGTGTTATATCACCCTGCGTAAAAATCGCAGACATAATAACAAAATTCACGCCACCAATAGGAATGCAGTGAAGTAGCCACATGTGCTATGGGGAAGACCCAGTGTACTATAAAAAGTACACCTGTGTAACCTCTGGAAGGATTAAAGCAATCGCGACGAAATTTCAGCAATTTCTTTTTCTTTATATGAGAGTATTATGTGCTAAAAATGAAGAAAATCCGTCTGTTAGATTTTTCTTGGTCCCTAATGGGTTAAGAAAGCTGACGAGCTCTTGTATGAGGTCGTCGCTCAGGTTGCGGATTAGGGCGTTGTCGATTCTGTCCGCTCCGGCTGCCGTGTTTCTGGTGGTGTTTCTTATGGCCGCGTAAACCTCTTCCACAGTTATGGGGCGGTCGAGTTTCTCGTTTTCGGCTCCTCGATACGTTCCTTGGTATCGCGGGGGATTGTGATCGCCAAAACATTTTTCTCGTGCCTTCTCCAGTAGGGCGATGTCTGATCCCTCGAAGGAGTGGATGAATCTGTGGATGGCTTTATTGTTTTCTGATTTTATTTTGGTCGGATCGATTAGTGCTCTTAAGAGATTCCAGGTTCTGGCTGTGCCTAGAGTTCCCCTAAGCGAGTCGCTGAGTTGTTCCCAATTTTGCTCCGCGAGTTGCATCGCGTATTCTTCCGCCTTTGCCGTAATTTCTGCTATCTTTAGTTTCAGTTTCCTGTTGTGTTTTTGCTTCCGCCATCTTTAGGTGAGACTGCGTCTCGCTTCCCATAGCCTGAGGAGGTGGGCGTCTACTTCGGGCGTTGCTGTCGTTCTCCTTAGACTTTTTGTGCATCGTTGTCGCGTTTCTCTCAGCATGCTGCTCCATTCCTCCAGTGATTGGATACCGCCTTCAGATTTGTTGCAAGCCCCGCGAAACGCGTTCCAGTCAGTGATTTTCGCCTGTCCAATCTGGCGTCTTATGGTGTCGGATGCTATTCGTATCCGGAGGATAAAGTGATCGCTGCCTAGATTTTCCATCATGTTTTCCCACTGTGACTCCCTGCTCTTCCTTACGAAGGTGAGGTCCGGGCATGTGTCCGTGCTCACGCTATTCCCGATTCTCGTGGGGGTCGCAGGATCTGTGATTAGACTGCAGCCAAAGTATTCCGCTACTTCCACTAATGTTCTTCCCTTGATGTCTTGTTTCTGGTATCCCCAACTCCTGTCCATGGCGTTGAAATCTCCTACGATGATGAGCGCATTTTCTTTGGCCAGCTTGTGCGCTCCATAAAATAGTTCGAAGAGTTTGGCTTTTCTTTGTCTCGGCGGGCTGTACACATTCAGTAAGAACATGCTGCGTCCCTTTCGCTTCATCGGAATGAGTTCAACAAGAGCGTGTTCAATGTCGGTGTCGGCGATGGTATCGTGCCTGATGGCGGTAATGGTTTTGCTGACTAGGATGGCCGCTTTACCTTCGTTTTGACTCTCGTAAACCTCGTACCCTTGTAAGGTCGGCTTGATTCCAGTCTCTTGGAGCGCAATTATATCAGGAGGTGTGAGTTGTGTGTTTATATATTGTTTTAAGAGGGCCTGCTTTTTGCGGTAGCCTCTGCAGTTCCATTGCCAAATGTCTAAGTGTTCTTGTTCTTGCCGATACGTACTGATCATGTTTACGCGTTACTTCTGTTGCCTTGTTCGCTTGCGAAAGCTGTTAGCGCTGGACGGTTGTACGCCCTTTCCCTAATGTTTTCGGTATGTTTTTGTTTTCTAAAAGCGCTTCTCATCTCTGAGATCTGCCCTTGGAATTGTACTTGCATCTGTTGCATTTGCGACTGGATTTGCTGCATCATATCCTGCATCATCTGCTGCATCATCTGTTGAAATCGTGTTTCAAGGTCTCCTTCGTTCGATGCCTGTGGTTGTCGTTTTGGAAGGGCTCTAGTCGTGTCGAGTTCCCTCTGTTTTTCCTTTAGTGTTTTTGTGAGTTCCTCAACTTCGCGTTCGAGCTCGTTTTTTTTTATTCGAGCGAGTTCTAGCTCGCGTCTGAGCGCATCGCTGTTCGCGTCCTTCGGCTCTGTGACGCGACTGTCTTTGTTGTTTGTGTTGTTTATGTCACTACCCTTTCCTACCGAGTGCGAAGCAGTGGTAGAAGCCCAGCTCACCTTGCTGTCGCTTGTCTGGGAAGGCTTCTTCTTTTTCTTTTTCTCTTGCTTCTCCCCCTCCTGTGGGCCGGCTGGTGGTAGAGGCGGGAAGGAGTTGGACCTCGATCTCTCCCTCTGAGCTGAGCCATCGCTTGGGTGGTCGCTCGCGTTGGTCGCTCCGTCCTCTTCCTCCTGTGGGTTTTGGCCTCGCTTTTTTCAATCCCTCTCGGCACTCCTTGGATCCGGTCCGGTGTGCCTCGCCACAGATTATGCACTTGGGCGCGCACTCGTTGTCGTCGGGCGGGTTCGAAACTCCGCACAGTCCGCACACAATAATGTTCGGTGTGGGGCACACGTCGGAGCGGTGTCCTTGCTGAAAGCAGACGTAACACACTTGCCTAGTGGGGCGGTACTGGTAGCATGGTACTTCTCCTCCGTAATAAATGACAAACTTCGGCAAGACTGGGCCGTCGAACGTGAGCACTGCCGTCTTGGATTTTCCGAGCATCCTTGCCTGAAGTATGGTGACTCCTTGAGTTCTGACTCGTAAGTGTGCTTTGAGTTCTTCAGGAGGGGTACCTGGGTCTACACCGTGGATCACGCCGCGCAGGACGTCTTCCGGTGCCGCCACGTAAGCGTTTACTTCATAAGTCTTTCCGTCGAATTTAGACGGGTAATGTGCCGCACTAGCTGAGCCGTTTGCTCGTGCGGGGTGCTAACGATAATGATATTGGATCCGGTGCGAAGCCTTACAAGTAGGTCCTCGTCCTTGCATTGCTGGCCGCACGCCATGACAATGGCGCGCGCTGCTTGGTGGGTGGTGAGGGACTTCACCATGAGTCCTTTCTTAGGTCGAATAATGATCTTGTAGTCGCTTCTGGGCAGTGGCGTCATTCTTCGCCTAGGCCTGCTCTGCTCCCTTGATCCATTCTTGTTGCAGCCGGTCGCATCACCCGGTAATTTTCCATTGTGAGGTTTGGCGGCTGGGTCGGTTCCCGTGCCTTTGCGTTCTTTTCGCCTTTGAAGTTTTCTCTGGCGCTTGGATTGTGCAAGCTCCCAGCTGGCATCGTTGTTGTACCCGGCTGGCTTCGACGAGGAGTCGGACGGGATCTGGTCCTCACTTCCCAAGTCGGCGTCTCCGAAGTCGTCTTCATCCATCTCTTGGAATTCGTTGAGAAGGACATTTGGTGATTGTAATGGCACATCGTTGTCTTGGCTGGGCCCCGCCATATGGTCCGTCGTTGAAACGGCGTCGATGCTAGGCGTCGGCGTCGTCGACAAGGTTAGCGGCCCATGCTCTCACGATGTCGAGCTGGGTGGCCCTTTAGGGTTAGCGGGCCGGCCTCCGCTTTATAACTTTCAAGTCTGGTAGAAAGCTGGAAACTGGTCCTACCGCTTCAAATTTCTATCCTGGGGATCCAGCACTTGATACCTTTCCGTTCCGAAGAAAATCCGGTGGCGGGAATGATTTGGTCAGGTCGAATTTGGTCAAAATCTGCGGAACCGATGCGACGCGCGTCCGCTTGCTTGAACCGCCATGTAGCGTTTCAAGTTTCCAGACAAAGTCGCGTAGATGGTCTGGGAGAGGTGTCGACGCTAAGCGCGCCCACTGAACGCGGCGCATGAGTGAGCGGCGAGCCGCCGGCACAACAGGCAACAATAGCGAGCCTATAATGTCCACCACACGGTCTGCGACGATGTTGACATCAGGTGGCACTGCTGTTACATGCCTGTAAAAGGCCACTGACGAGGCATAGAAAGCGGAAGGTTGCTCTGACTGAGGTCCATGAATAACAGGGGCCGCGGGATCCAAAAAGCGCAAAGAAGGGCCCAAAAAATACCGAGTCAGGGTTCGCGCCGGAGACGCGTTTCCTAGCATGATACGCAAAATACCCTTTAAAGCTAACAGCGAGGACGTAACAGACAAATTTGGAAAGGCAAAACCTCCTCTCTCCCGTGGTTGTCCAAGAACAGCACGAGCCACAAGCTCGGTACCGCCTGACCAAAAAAAAAGAAAAAACTGTAGTCTGCACCCGCCTTATGACACGGAGGGGTGGTTTAACAGTATAGCAAAGGTACCAGAAGGCACCGAGAATGACTGACTGAACCAGGTAGCGCCTCTCAAGCAGAGGCAGGTCGAATGTCTGCGCCCTTCGCACACGAGCTGTAATGTCGTTGACGACCGAAGACCACACACCATCCCATATTCCAGCACAGTCGTAGGTCACACCTAAAATGCGCATCTGCGCGCACCACTGCAAAGGTATTGCAGATGAAATACGAGTCTGGGTAGACCCCACAAAAAAGTAACAACTCTTCGAGTAATTAAGAGCAGCTCCAGAGAAGGAGGCGTACTCACGAAAAACATTTAGAGTTTCAAGCAAGCTGCGTTCATCAGCTATGTACAGAGTGGTGTCATCTGCATAAGCAGTGACGCGTATCGCTTCGCTCCCTGGCAAAGCCAGACCTCTAATAAGCGAGTGGCGATTCACTGCCAAGAGGAAAGGCTCTAATGCTAAGACAAACAAAAGGGGGGAGAGCGGACAACCTTGACGGACGCCACGGCGAACATCAAACGCGGTATTTTCCCGGCCATCGAGGAACAGAGTGCTTGAAATATCTCTGTACCTCTCTTTGTTGAGAAGCACGAAAGAAGCTGGGAAACCGAAAGCATCCAGCGTCCCGTAAATATACTCGTGCTCTAAAATGTCGAACGCCTTTTCTTGATCAAGGGAAACAAGAAGACCCTGTGCGCGCCGCCGTAAAGTATACGTTAGGATGTCTCGCGTTACAGAAGATAAACTATGTATTTCACGGCCTGGGATGGAGCAAACCTGGTGGCAGGAAATAAGCAACGGGAGGAGAGACCGCAGACGACGAACGACTAATTTTGCTAGTACTTTGTAATCTGAATTTAGTAGGGTGATAGGGCGCCAATCTGCCGGACATGTCGAGAAAGGAGACTTTTTAGGAATTAGGACAATGCGGCCTCTTTTGAATGATTCAGGGAAAACTTGCTGAGTGAAGCATAATTTTAGCACTTCCGAGAAAAAGGGGCCTACAATATCCCAGAATTGTAAATAGAACTCCACAGGAAGGCCGTCTGGTCCAGGTGCTGAGCCTCGTTTCATGGAGTCCAACGCCTCCTTGATTTCCCTTGTTGTTGGCAGAGCCATAAGGCCGTCATGGAGTTCAGTGGAAACCTGAGGCAAGCCTGCTAAAAATGGGTTTGCGGAAACTACATTGCGATCAAGTAGAAGGAGCGACTGAGCAATACTCCTGAAATGGTTATAAAACGCACTGAAATTCCTGCCACCTGGTTGGGACATAGCCCCTGCGGTAGGTGTAAAGGCAGGGGCACCTTGAGGGGTCAACAGCTCTTGACGCGCAAAGCGAAGTACCTCGGGATGAGCAGTTGGACTGCGTCGACAACGCCATGCAGAAGCTGTCAAAGAGGAGGCACGTAAAAGGCGCTGTAGGCGCTCCGAAAGCTCCTCTTTCCATGCGCACATAAGCGACGAAGGCGACGGGGTGCGTTGAGCAATACGAAACTTCGCCGTCACCACGCGCACCTCATCTGACACGCGAGCCCTAAGGGCTCGACCAGATGCGGCGCAATGGTGACGCCACTGCTCCTTCAGACGGTCGCAGTCACCAGGCACGGCCCCAACAACCGAAAAACGCAAGACGCGCGTGAGCCCCTCTTTAGTGCTGGCGTCATGAAGGATGCGTGCATCCAACCGCCATGGTCTCTGAGGAGATCCTGCAGCCGCCGGAACCGCGAGCGATAGAAGAAAAGGGCGGTGGTCTGATATGTGCACCGGCGAGGATGGTAGCATCATTACATTGGCTGCACACACTGTCCGCGAAAGGCTCGTCGGAACATACGCCCTGTCTAACCGACTCGCCGATAACCCGCGACGCCAAGTCCACACAAAGACGTTGCGATAGAGGCGCTCATAAGCGTCCGTGAGCATAAAATGGTTCACTAAGCTGCGCAACTCACGCGCATTCCAGCCTGGCCTACCCCTACCAGGGCCTTGCACATCGGCGACCGTATCGAGCACGCAGTTGAAATCGCCCAACATCACAACATTACGCTCTCCAAGAAAATACACATCTAAATCTTTAAAGAATGCGTTTACCAAATTAGAATGAGCAGGCGCATAAATGCAAAGAATTCTCAGCTGAAGTGCGTTAAACGTGCAGTCGAACGCCAGCACGCGTCCATGCGCATCGTAGATAACATGATGATCTCGCAAGAGTGTGCGGTTCAAAACGAGAACGCCAACGCCGCTAGAACGCGTGCTGGCGTACGAAAAGAAGGCATCGACGCCAAACCTACGCTTGAATTTCAACACGTCACTGAGGCGAAAAAAAAAAAAAAAAATTGGTTTCCTGCAGACAGACAACATCGCAACCCGAGGAACGAGCGAATGCGACCACCGCTGCCTGCTTCAAAACACTGCGGAACCCCTGTACGTTAAGAGTAATAATTTGAATATGAGTCATTTTGGAAATGAAAAATTAAACCTGAAAAGTCGTGATGTTTAGGCAATACAAAGCGCGCCGTGAACGGCGCTAAACCACCTCACTTTTTGCGGAGGGTCGGACCAGAGGAGGCACGAGGCCTCCTTGGCCGACCGGGAGAATTGTCCGAGTCCGTAGTTGACGCATGTGGACGCTTTAAGCTTAACTCAAAGCGACCATCTCAACATCGGAAGACTGTGGCTGGAAGTGCTGGCGCTGGTCCTCGATGTCGAAGAGGACGGCGATTGCACAGGATCAGCGTCTGGAGATGATCTTGGCTCCTCTCCAAGCGATGTCGGCGACGACGACGGCGGCGTCGGGTCCTCCTCAGGCGTGATGACAGTCTCGTCAATGACGAGGTTGACTGGAGAGGCTGAGGATGGCAAGCTGCTGTCGTCACCGTCCACCTCAGCTATGTCGGTGTCCCTGCTCAAATCCGCAACGCTGGCCGCGGGCTGTAGCACGGGCTCCGAGAGGGGCACGTTCTCAGCATCATGGTTTTCCAGGGCCACAGTAGGCTCGACCCCCGTGGCATCAGGGACGCACGGAGAGACGTAGGCTGACGCAGCACGCACATTAACTGTCTGCCGCCGCGGTGGCTCAGCGGTTACGGTGCTCGGCTGCTGTCCCGAAAGACGCGGGTTCGATCCCGGCCGCGGCGGCTAGAATTTCTTTGGAGGAGAAATTCTAGAGGCCCGTGTACTGTGCGATGTCAGTGCACGTTAAAGAACCCCAGGTGGTCCAAATTTCCGGAGCCCTCCACTACGGCGTCTCTCATAGCCTTAGTCGCTTTGGGACGTTAAACCCCATAAACCAAACCAAACCATTAACTGTCTGCTCACTTGGTGCAGTATTGGACGCATCAAGAGCAGACTCCGGTTCTTCAACGCAGTGAGGCTGGGACGCAGCGGGAGCAACCGTAACGGCGTCGGTGTTGGATGCGCCGGGCTTCTTGATGGTTTCAGCGGCTCCCTGAGCGGCCTGCGGGGGCGCAGGGCGGGCCGCAGCCTCCGAGTACGACGGCTTGATTGCGCACGCCACGGTAGCGTGTGGATCGCCACAACGGCGACATGGGAGCACGCAACCTTGGCCTTGGTGCCCAAGGACCCCACAGCGGGCGCAGAAAGGAGCCGTGCACTGTGCCCTGAAGTGCGCAGTGGACCCACAACGCCGGCAAACGCGCTGCATTCCCTTGTAGTCACGCGTCACGCGGTGGCCCGCGACCTTGATGTAGTTTGGTACGGGTGACTCCGGCTTCATCTCAATCCGCACATAACGGGTCCCGGTGGTGACAGTGGGACGCGACCCCATGACGCCGCGACTTATGTGCAGCACCTTGCCGTAAGGAGAGAGAGCCTTGGCAAGGGCGTCACTAGGTACACGGGCGGGCAGAAAGAGGACAGTCACCTGGGTCACCTGCGGGCTCAGGGGAACGATGGCGACGCGTTCCTTGCCGATGATGAGGCAGGAAGCTTCAACGATTTTAGCCATGGCGGCTTCACCTTTCACAGTGACTTGGTAGTTGCGTCCACCGAAGTGCTGGACGCAGTACACTTCCTCCAATCCAACAACGGAGGCTGTCGCATCGACGACATCCTCCGGACAAGCCCCCTCAGGGACGACAACATCAAAGGCAAGAGCCTTTGTAGGTGGCTGGCTCACCATATTGAGGCGCCCGCCAGCCGAAGGACACCTTAACAAAAGCGCACGTCCAAAGGTCGAACAGCGGCCACCGACGCAAGCCGGCGGCCGGAACAAACACCGCAGCGTCCACCAGCTAGCTAGCTAGCTGTTCGATTCGTTTGTTCGATTCGATTCGATTTTGTTTTAAAGAGACCATAGTCCCTATAAAAGACAAAAACAACCACTGCTGCTTAACCTCGCCTGTGAGCGACTTGTATCCTGTGTTTAGAAAAAAGTTTATTTACATATGTACACATGCCAAGGTTACCAGGTACAGTGACATTTTCAAGAACACATGAAATAAGCATGTAAGGCGAGCCAATTAAACTGCTACCATAAACATCTCTAACTAATATGAATTGCTCGTGGGCGATGTAAAACAGAATAGAATACCTATTGACACAAGGGTGAAAAGGCAATAATTTGACATTGAAATATTTAAAAAGACACCTTAGCGCCAGTTTGGCCTAAAAACCAGGACAAGGCGACTATTATTCACAGAAATGAATGGGCATGACCATTGCCGGAGGAACTCTTCCTCACCCAAGAAAAAGAGTTCCTCGGACAAAAAACTGATGAGCTCCCGTCGGAGACGGCCGAGAATCGGCCACACAGCGCGGCGTCGAAAGCCACCAGCGACCGCGGCGCATCGACTGCGCCATAAACTAAAAAGACCCGCAACAATTAACAGGCGAGCAAAACGGCCGCTGGGGAATCGGCCGCGGGAGGCGAAGTACGAAATGCCCTGCCCATGGAATCCCGCATGAACCGCGCGCCAAAAGACACGCGCTACCACGCAGGTGACTGTAGCGTGGCGATTAGATTCCGGGAGTGGGCATTGCGGACCGATACTGGAGCGTAAAACACCCCATCGCTCTAACCGATCACAAGTAGGGAGCACTGCCCAGCCAAGTTTCCAGACAAAGTCGCGTAGATGGTCTGGGAGAGGTGTCGACGCTAAGCGCGCCCACTGAACGCGGCGCATAAGTGAGCGGCGAGCCGCCGGCACAACAGGCAACAATAGCGAGCCCATAATGTCCACCACACGGTCTGCGACGATGTTGACATCAGGTGCTACTGCTGTTACATGCCTGTAAAAGGCCACTGACGAGGCATAGAAAGCGGAAGGTTGCTCTGACTGAGGTCCATGATTAACAGGGGCCGCGGGATCCAAAAAGCGCAAAGAAGGGCACAAAAAGTACCGAGTCAGGGTTCGCGCCGGAGACGCGTTTCCTAGCAGGATACGCAAAATACCCTTTAAAGCTAACAGCGAGGACGTAACAGACAAATTTGGAAAGGCAAAACCTCCTCTCTCCCGTGGTTGTCCAAGAACAGCACGAGCCACAAGCTCGGTACCGCCTGACCAAAAAAAAAGAATAAACTGTAGTCTGCACCCGCCTTATCACACGGAGGGGTGGTTTAACAGTATAGCAAAGGTACCAGAAGGCACCGAGAATGACTGACTGAACCAGGTAGCGCCTCTCAAGCAGAGGCAGGTCGAATGTCTGCGCCCTTCGCACACGAGCTGTAATGTCGTTGACGACCGAAGACCACACACCATCCCATATTCCAGCACAGTCGTAGGTCACACCTAAAATGCGCATCTGCGCGCACCACTGCAAAGGTATTGCAGATGAAATACGAGTCTGGGTAGACCCCACAAAAAAGTAACAACTCTTCGAGTAATTAAGAGCAGCTCCAGAGAAGGAGGCGTACTCACGAAAAACATTTAGAGTTTCAAGCAAGCTGCGTTCATCAGCTAAGTACAGAGTGATGTCATCTGCATAAGCAGTGACGCGTACCGCTTCGCTCCCTGGCAAAGCCAGACCTCTAATAAGGGAGTGGCGATTCACTGCCAAGAGGAAAGGCTCTAATGCTAAGACAAACAAAAGGGGGGAGAGCGGACAACCTTGACGGACGCCACGGCGAACATCAAACGCGGTACTTTCCCGGCCATCGAGGAACAGAGTGCTTGAAATATCTCTGTACATCTCTTTAATGAGAAGCACGAAAGAAGCTGGGAAACCGAAAGCATCCAGCGTCCCGTAAATATACTCGTGCTCTAAAAAGTCGAACGTCTTCTCTTGATCAAGGGAAACAAGAAGACCCTGTGCGCGCCGCCGTAAAGTATACGTTAGGATGTCTCGCGTTACAGAAGATAAACTATGTATTTCACGGCCTGGGATGGAGCAAACCTGGTGGCAGGAAATAAGCAACGGGAGGAGAGACCGCAGACGACGAACGAGTAATTTTGCTAGTACTTTGTAATCTGAATTTAGTAGGGTGATAGGGCGCCAATCTTCCGGACATGTCGAGAAAGGAGACTTTTTAGGAATTAGGACAATGCGGCCTCTTTTGAATGATTCAGGGAAAACTTGCTGAGTGAAGCATAATTTTAGCACTTCCGAGAAAAAGGGGCCTACAATATCCCAGAATTGTAAATAGAACTCCACAGGAAGGCCGTCTGGTCCAGGTGCTGAGCCTCGTTTCATGGAGTCCAACGCCTCCTTGATTTCCCTTGTTGTTGGCAGAGCCATAAGGCCGTCATGGAGTTCAGTGGAAACCTGAGGCAAGCCTGCTAAAAATGGGTTTGCGGAAACTACATTGCGATCAAGTAGAAGGAGCGACTGAGCAATACTCCTGAAATGGTTATAAAACGCACTGAAATTCCTGCCACCTGGTTGGGACATAGCCCCTGCGGTAGGTGTAAAGGCAGGGGCACCTTGAGGGGTCAACAGCTCTTGACGCGCAAAGCGAAGTACCTCGGGATGAGCAGTTGGACTGCGTCGACAACGCCATGCAGAAGCTGTCAAAGAGGAGGCACGTAAAAGGCGCTGTAGGCGCTCCGAAAGCTCCTCTTTCCATGCGCACATAAGCGACGAAGGCGACGGGGTGCGTTGAGCAATACGCAACTTCGCCGTCACCACGCGCACCTCATCTGACACGCGAGCCCTAAGGGCTCGACCAGATGCGGCGCAATGGTGACGCCACTGCTCCACTGCTCCTTCAGACGGTCCCAGTCACCAGGCACGGCCCCAACAACCGAAAAATGCAAGACGCGCGTGAGTCCCTCTTTAGTGCTGGCGTCGTGAAGGATGCGTGCATCCAACCGCCATGGTCTCTGAGGAGATCCTGCAGCCGCCGGAACCGCGAGCGATAGAAGAAAAGGGCGGTGGTCTGATATGTGCACCGGCGAGGATGGTAGCATCATTACATTGGCTGCACACACTGTCCGCGAAAGGCTCGTCGGAACATACGCCCTGTCTAACCGACTCGCCGATAACCCGCGACGCCAAGTCCACACAAAGACGTTGCCATAGAGGAGCTCATAAGCGCCCGTGAGCATAAAATGGCTGACTAGGCGGCGCAACTCGTGCGCATTCCAGCCTGGCCTACCCCTACCAGGGCCTTGCACATCGGCGACCGTATCGAGCACGCAGTTGAAATCGCCCAACATCACAACATTACGCCCTCCAAGAAAATACACATCTAAATCTTTAAAGAATGCGTTTACCAAATTAGAATGAGCAGGCGCATAAATGCAAAGAATTCTCAGCTCAAGTGCGTTAAACGTGCAGTCGAACGCCAGCACGCGTCCAAGCACATCGTAGATAACATGATGATCTCGCAAGAGTGAGCGGTTCAAAACGAGAACGCCAACGCCGCTAGAACGCGTGCTGGCGTACGAAAAGAAGGCATCGACGCCAAACCTACGCTTGAATTTCAACACGTCACTGAGGCGAAAAAAATTGGTTTCCTGCAGACAGACAATATCGCAACCCGAGGAACGAGCGAATGCGACCACCGCTGCCTGCTTCAAAACACTGCGGAACCCCTGTACGTTAAGAGTAATAATTTGAATATCAGTCATTTTGGAAATGAAAAATTAAACCTGAAAAGTCGTGATCTTTAGGCAATACAAAGCGCGCCGCGAACGGCGCTAAACCACCTCACTTTTTGCGGAGGGTCGGACCAGAGGAGGCACGAGGCCTCCTTGGCCGACCGGCAGAATTGTCCGAGTCCATAGTTGACGCATGTGGACGCTTTAAGCTTGAACTCAAAGCGACCATC
Organism: Amblyomma mixtum; assembly: GCF_055824585.1. Taxonomy (NCBI): domain Eukaryota; kingdom Metazoa; phylum Arthropoda; class Arachnida; order Ixodida; family Ixodidae; genus Amblyomma; species Amblyomma mixtum. The sequence continues at coordinate 78,418,634 of NC_143018.1, forward strand.
TCAACATCGGAAAACTGTGCGCTGGAAGTGCTGGCGCTGGTCCTCGATGTCGAAGAGGACGGCGATTGCACAGGATCAGCGTCTGGAGATGATCTTGGCTCCTCTCCAAGCGATGTCGGCGACGACGACGGCGGCGTCGGGTCCTCCTCAGGCGTGATGACAGTCTCGTCAATGACGATGTTGACTGAAGAGGCTGAGGATGGCAAGCTGCTGTCGTCACCGTCAACCTCAGCTATGTCGGTGTCCCTGCTCAAATCCGCAACGCTGGCCGCGGGCTGTAGCACGGGCTCCGAGAGGGGCACGTTCTCAGCATCATGGTTTTCCAGGGCCACAGTAGGCTCGACCCCCGTGGCATCAGGGACGCACGGAGAGACGAAGGCTGACGCAGCACGCACATTAATTGTCTGCTCACTTGGTGCAGTATTGGACACATCAAGAGCAGACTCCGGTTCTTCAACGCAGTGAGGCTGGGACGCAGCGGAAGCAACCGTAACGGCGTCGGTGTTGGATGCGCCGGGCTTCTTGATGGTTTCAGCGGCTCCCTGAGCGGCCTGCGGGGGCGCAGGGCGGGCCGCAGCCTCCGAGTACGAGGGCTTGATGGCGCACGCCACGGTAGCGTGTGGATCGCCACAACGCCGACATGGGAGCACGCAACCTTGGCCTTGGTGCCCAAAGACAGCGCACTAGGTGCTGTGGAAAACCACAGCTACTACTCACCACAACATAAGAAACAACTGGGTTCAACTGGGTAGGAAACTTCAACTCGATTATTCGCACAAGTTTGTAATCAAAGGTCGAAAAACGTACTGTCGAGTAGTGCGAGTAGTATTGCTTTCGCAATAAAACATAATCTACAGCTGGTATGACGTCACATTGGCAGTAGCGCCACAGATGCGCAAACAAACCATAACTGCAGCCGGGCTCTCTGAACGAGCGAGCTAGTGGCCCACAATCTTCAGCTGGTATGACGTCACAGCGGCAGTAGCGCCACAGGTGCGCGGCGTGGTGTAACTACAGCCCGGCTATCTGAAGGAACGAGTTGGTCGCCCATATTCACTCCGCTAAAGGTCAAAGGTAACTGCGGCCGGGTCACTCGAAGGCTTGAAAGTGAGAGTATTACTGCTTTCGCAATAAAACCTCGCTATACAGGAACATTCGAAAACACTGCACACAAGCACATGGGCATACACAGACCGGGTATCCCCTGTCACTGGAGGTGTGTCAACAAGGAGTGTATCAAAAAAGAGTGTATACACGAAGAACTTGGTGCCAGAAATCGTAAAAAAATCAGGGGGCACTTTGTTGACCTAAAGTGCGGTGAGGCGAAAGCCTTAACCGCGGTGTTGCTGCTTGTGTCACTGATGTGTGGTTAAGATGTTCAGTTCCTCCTCTCAGCGGAACGCGACAGCGTCTTGCAACGCTGCCAGGAAGTCCATAGAACGCCATCGTCCGTTTGGCTGTATGCCTTGCTCGTCGGTAAATTAGTTTTTGAGGAAAGGAAAATATATCTGTCTGGCATAGGATGAGTGGTGGTGAAAATATTTTAATGAAATGGTTTAGGAGGTTGTAGCCGTGGTTGGAGCTGTCAGTCCGGTACCCCATTGGCGTAGGCTGCTGTCCGGGCTCTTTCGATGAGTTGCTTTTGACTCTTTCCGTCCGAGCTGGACAGAGCTGCCTCCCACCCCTCCTGCGTTGGCTGGTTATTAACAGTGATCGCCTGATTTCGTTGGCAGGCCCATACCATATGGTACAGGTCCGCCTTCTCCCCGCAGAATTTGCATTGTGAGTCAAATTACTCCGGGTCTATGGCATGTAGTCTTCGTGGGTTGTTGTAAGTGTTGGTCTGTAGCTTTCGGAGCTGCATGGGAATTGTCCCCATGCAGCTAATTAAAGGGATAGTATACTGACGCTCCACGTAAGTTCAATAATTAATTAGTGAATTAACCTAATTAGCCAATTGTACTTTGGCTAGTGGATTGGCTAGTGGCCCCATGCAGCTAATTAAGGGATAGTATACTGACGCTCCACGTAAGTTCCATAATTAATTAGCGAATGAACCTAATTAACCTTTCTAGTCAGACCAGAGAACTAAATAAAACCGAGTAAGAAATTGGCCGAGCTTGGGAATCGAACCCCGGTCTCCGGAGTGCGAGTCGAGCACGCTACCACTCCGCCATGCCAGCACGATGGTTCGGAATTAACAAAGGTGCGTCTAGTGAATACGGTGTCTTCGTTCTCTCCCATCTTCCTGTATTCCTGTTACGGCGAGGTTTAGGTGTCCACTGAGATATGACACACAGATACATTTCCTTTCCTCAAAAACCAATTTACCGATGAGCAAGGCGTATTTGTCCGCGTTTCAGATTGGTCCAGATTGTCGTTACGTCACCGTGCGCGAATTTTGACGGGTGTCCACCGAAATATGCGAGAGAGTTACTGCGCAACTTCCTTTCCTCAAATACAATTTTCGACTAGTGTCTACTCAGATATGTGAGACAGTTCATGCGTAATTTCCTTTCCTCAAATACAATCTTCAATTTCTTCATTACGGCCCCTCTTTCTTCTTTCACTCACACTTCCTCCCTTCGTGTACGGTGCGGCTCAGGTGTACACCGAGATGACAGAGAATTACAGCCCCATTTCGTTTCCTCAAAAAGCGTTGCGTTCAAAGGGCAACGCATCGCGCCGAACGGGTGGTGGCGTTCCTTGGACTCCGTGGCAGCGCTACAACACGCTGGCGCATTCTACTCCTAAAGGCGAAGCTTAAGCGTCCTTAATTGGCAGTTAATGCACCAACAAAATCTGCAGTGAACAGTCGCGTAGCAGAATGCAGCTCTCAGGCTTTCGCCTTTCACCACTTTAGCCGCTAAAGTTCCTTGTAATTTTTCTTCTTCAGGAAATTCTAAAGGCCACCACACTGCGAAGCATGCAGCCTTCTTCAAACACTTCACAAAGACCGCAAATTTCGGCAAAGACAGTACCTTTGTGTGTGACAGTACGTTTTTCGACCTTTGATTACAAAATTGTGCGAATAATCGAGTTGAAGTTTCCTACCCAGTTGAACCCAGTTGTTTCTTATGTTGTGGTGAGTAGTAGCTGTGGTTTTCCACAGCACCTAGTGCGCTATAGACCGTCCTTTGTCAGAACGTAAATGTTGAGGAGTGAGGTAGAGCTGGCTTCGTTGGCTGTAGTTGTCGGTGTTGGCTGTAGTCGCTGCCTTGGTGTTTTTGTCTTTGTGAGGGACTATGGTCCCTTTGTATGAATAATCAGTCCAATAAACTTCTCTGAAGTGAGGTGTACTACAGGTGACAGTACCATGGACTGTGATCGTCCGACGATGAAAAGGGGACACCCTGAGACAGCCGACAGCGACAGCTCTCCTGATACTAGTAAGCCCCACAAGTTTCCTAGTGCCCAGACTGCGCCCCTTAGAAAAATGGCTTTAGTTTTGTCTGTTCTTTTTTTTTCTCGTTTTTAGATTATCCGCGTGCGCTCTTCTTACAATGGAGGCAGTCCACTTTCTCTCTCTGAATGCTCAGGGCTTAAGAAACCTGGACAAGCAGAGAGAAATTGTGAGCTTTGCCAGAGCACGTAACGTGGATATTCTTTTCTTACAAGAGTGCAATTTTAGTTCCCCGTACGATGTTCAATCCTTTTGTTCTCGCTTTCGTGTTGATGCCTTTTTTACGCTCGCAGATTCTTTTATGTCTGGTGTTGGAGTCGTATTTTAGAGCGCAGCTCTTTGGCGTCCGTTCCTGGGTTTCGCGTCGTCGTCGGCGTCGGCCTCGTAGCCAGCTCCGCCCCCAATGTCACGCTTTTCAATTGGTCGAAATGCTCGTGACGTCACAGTGCGCGAATTTCAAATGGGGCCAATTGTACTTTGGCTAGTAACCATGCAACCAATCAAAGGGATCGTATAGTGATGCTGCTACTAAGTTGGACTGAGTTTAGTTAATTGCTTAATCAATCAATTAGCCTAATTAATATAGAGGAGAATGAAGAGGTCAGAAGAAAAGAAAAGAAAGACGCGCGCCGCAGCGACAACAGCGTCCGCGGAAGGAGACGCTGCTGAAAAACAGATAAGTACGAAGCCGCGTTCCCTCCACCACCACGCACTTCCCCACTCAGTAAGACGTTGCTCGTTTCATATACGTTGTGTCGAACATCCTAGACAGTTCCAACAATTGACAGGTTAATGACAGAACACGATGGATAGAAATACAATAATATAAATATGAAATAGCCTAATTAACCTTTCTAGTTAGACCGCATAAATCAATAAAACCGAGAACGAAATTGGTCGAGTTGGGGAATCGAACCAGGGTCTCCGGAGTGCGATATGAGCACGCTAGCCACTCCGTAATGCCAGCTGAATGGTTTGGAATGAACAAAGGCGCGTCTAGCTAATACGGCGTCTTCGTTCACTCCCATCTTCCCCCTTTCCCTTACGGCGAGGTGCAGGTGTCCACCCAGATATGCGAGAGAGATACATTTCCTTTCCTCAAAAAATAAATTTAGCGTCCAGCAAGGCGTACAGCCGAATTGGCGGTGGCGTTCTATGGACTCCCTGGCAGCGTTGCAAGACGCTGTCGCGTTCCACTCTTACAGGCGAAGCTTAACATGTTAACCACACATCAGTAACACACGCAGACAGCCAATGGACGCGTCATTCGCTGGCAGCACTTGATTCATCATTCACAACCACATTCTTAACTTACGCTCCCTTGCCGCACATGCCAAGGACGTACACCACGATCATATTCTGCGCCATTCCTCTGTACTTTGCTTTGCTGAAACCTGGATGGATCCCGAAGAGCCTCTCGAAATCATAGATTTCCTATACTGCTATAGTGCTCGCAGAGACCACAACAGAGCGGCGGGAGTCGCTATCTACTTGCGCACAGGTCTCTCTGCAATACCAGTCGAAATGTTTGCCACGTCACATGAAGTTGGCGAACTGTGCGCCGCAAAGTTGCCCAACGGCTTGCTGGTAGTAGCTGCCTACTTCGCCCCTACCGCACTCACGAAAGACGTCGTGCACTTCCTGCAACTCGCATTAACCGTCCATCGATCCACACCGATGTTAGTAGTGGGGGACTTTAATGTTGACATAAAGACGAACAGCAATTTCCTAACACTTATGCGGGAGAACATCCCGTTCCTCTCGCTCGTAACGCGTCCCACGGCTGTGACAACCTCGCGAGGCACTTGTATAGATCTCGGCTTTGAGAATCAAGCATTGGTGTACCAAGTCGAACATATATCAGTCTATTTCTCCGACCACAAAGCTTCCTTCATGACTGTCAAGAACTGTTAGTGGAGTCTTTGTTAAAGGAATACGTGTGAAAAATAAAAAAAAAATTCTGTGATAGCGCATACATGTGTTGCTCGATTTCTTTGCCTCAATCTATCGAAAAGGTGAAACAGCTTATTTGCTGCGCTCAAATTTCGCATTAGGAAGTAACGTAATCGTCGGTAATTTTTTCAAGCCTCATCTCCGTCGCGGTGCCCACTGCACTTATGGCTTTGATGGGCGCACCTTAGCAGTAGACTTCAACCTGCATGGCAGGCGCGTGAGAGCGCTTGTTGTGTACGCTCCTGCCCAGCGTTCTTTCACATCCGATTTTTTTTATTCTCTTGATTCCTTCATGCTTGACAGTTATCCAACCTTCATAGTCGGGGATTTCAACTGTGTTGAAGATCCCTGTAGAGATGTAAGCGGTCGCAAACAAGGCAGACCGTACACTGGGGCACGCGCACTAAAGCAACTTGTGCGCAATTTCAAGCTGAGAGACGCGTGGGTCGATTTACATGGCAACGAGTTCGTTGCCACGTGGCAGCGTGGCACGAACATGAGCCGGCTTGGCCGCTTTTATTTTCCGGAAGTACTTGCCACTCATGTCTCTAGTTGTGATGTCCTCACATTTCCGCCTGATGTTCCGCGCATCTCTGACCACCTTCCAGTATCGGTGAAGCTGCAGTTTCATCAGCCTAGCCCGGCCAGGGAACAATGGAAAATGGATGTGACACTAATACATGACACTGAAAGTGTAACCACTTTGCGCGAGGTTCTGGCTCAAACGTGCAGTTGTCCCGCACCACCACGCAATTGGGATGCTCTAAAAATGAGTTGGCGCGCGGAGCTAATTAGAGCTGGTAGGGCTAGAAAATCACAATTAACTGCAGAAATCAATGACACACTTCGAAGAGCACGCATTGTGCGGCGTGGTGGGCCTCTGACCTTCACCACACAGGACTACCTGAATCAGCTGCAAGCACGCTACGAGCTTCTGCTCCGCCTCAGCTCCCGAACAGCAGCACAGGCATACATCAGTGGTAGACCAGTTGCGGACCCCGCTGTGCTTCGCAGCGTCCGCTGTGGTTCCGTGGAAGGTCGCGCAACGATCCCGTTTGTAGAGCTACCTGGTGGAGGGCAGTCTGATAGCGCTGACGACATTAAGGCTGTTTTCAGTGCGCATTTCACGCACCTATTCTCAGCTGAAAGTGCAAGCATAGATAACCTGAATGCTGCTGTGCCTGAATTCTGCTCAGGCATTGACTGTATACCTGAAGAGCGCCGCGACAGCCTATGCAGTCCAATAACCTCAGATGAGCTTCACCTAGTACTCCAGGAGATGAATGCCTCCGCTGCTGCCGGTCCTGACGGGCTACCACTTGTTTTCTACAAGACCTTTTTTGCTGAAATACATGTTCACTTATTGTCAATGCTTAATGGTCTTCTTGCCGACGGAGTTCGGCCGGAAACATTTCGTCAGAGTAAAATCGTACTCCTCCTGAAAAGCGGTGGCGTACCGTCCGACCCGAAAGCATGGAGACCCATTTCTCTCTTGAATGCCGACTACAAAATACTAGCCGCAATATTAGCGCATCGTATAACGTCAGTTCTTCCTGATCTAATAAGCAATGTTCAGACATGTTGCGTGCCTGGACGCACAATTTTTTCCTCACTAGCCTTAACTCGTGATCTGTTCACTTTCGCCACGCGTACACAGACCGCAGGTGCTTTCGTTTCTCTAGATCAAGAAAAAGCCTTCGATCGCGTAGAACGAGATTATCTTTTCACAGTATTGGACTGCTTCGGCTTCCCTAAGCGTCTGATTGAAGTCCTGAGGCTATTTATTGTACACAGACCTAAACGCCAGCCTTATAATCAATGACCAGCTAACTAACCCAATCCCAGTAAGCCGTGGTATACGCCAGGGTTGTCCTCTATCATCAATTCTCTTCGTCCTCTGCATAGAACCGTTGTTACAACAGATTCAAAGTTGCAAGTCGATACGCGGCTTCCCTCTCCCAGGCCTAGGCGAGGTCAACGTAGCAGCGTATGCTGATGATATCTCCCTCTTCATTAAGAACATCGACAGTTACAGATCATTCCTACAGATTTTCACACTTACAGCCGCCTGTCAGGTGCGCGCCTTAATCCAGCTAAAAGCCAAGCGTTGCGCTTTGGATCTTTTGAAAGTGATTTTCCTGATGGTATCCAATGGGTAGATGGAGTGAAAGTCCTGGGCGTTACATTCCTGGCCTCAGGTGAAGTCGCCACTGTCACCTGGAAAGATATAAGGCGCAAAGCTGAACAGCGGATTGAGGTCGCCAGAACTTTTCACTTACCATTCCATGAGCGAGCATATCTCATTAAAACCAGTATCATAGCATCTCTTTTCTACGTCGCCAAAATTGCGCGCCCTCCTCGCCGCGTCCTTCAAAGGTTAGCCACCGCGTGTGGTTCTTTCTTTTGGGACGGTAAGACGGAGAGCGTGGGAAGGGTTTTCGTTCATCTTCCTACAAACATGGGTGGTTTTAGCATCCCAGACCTCGAGATCATGTGTCGCGTGTTGGCTTTAAAGGCCATGTGGGATCTTATCTCCAACACAACTTACCGAGGCAGAAGGCTCTCTGCCTACTTAATGGGGACATCACGCCGTTTCTTTGACCTATCAGATTGGAAGGGCCCTGCGGCTGAGAAGCCACCAGCATTTTATTCATATGTGGTGAGATCGCTACATTTTCTAAAAACCATCGTGCCGGAATGTCAACTGAAAGAATTGTCCGCAAGTGAAACGTGTGAACATGCAGCTTTTCTCACTCTCAATGAAGACCAGCGCAGGAAAGCACGAAAAAGAAAGCGGAAACAGGGTGTTGCTGTCTCCCTCCCTGCAGATGTACATAATTTTACCTGGCTTAGAAAATGGGAAGCGTTGCCCACAGCCGACCGCCTTGCGACGTGGGGCGTGGCGCCCTCCGCCTCATGCCCGCAATGCGGTCGAACAGAAACCTTAACTCATGCCACTTTTGAATGCCCAGTCGCACGCAGCTTTTGGAGACTAGTGTCCCGCATGTTCGAAATTCATGTACAATGGCACAGTCGCCACCGTGACGCCTTTGTTTATCTCATAATGTGTATTGGCACCTATGTGCTCTGGAAACGGAGAGGACTGGCTCTCTTGCGGGGACGCCCGCAGAGAGCTATGTTTCCTCTGTTGCATCGCCTCCGAACGTTGCTTTTGAAACATTTAAATGAGGAACTTCTCGTGCAGGGGGAGGAAGCCTTCCTCCTGCACTGGTCCACTAGATTCATTGTTGTTGTGAACAAAAGAGTCACCACGCCTATCCTTCCATACTAGGAAGGTTGACAAGTGCTGTGTTTTCTGTTTTTTCCGTTTGCCTGTTTGTACATAAGTACGAGATGGGTTTACATAAAACCAGCTCTTCTTATCTTGAACTGTAAAAATCGACCACTTGTGATGTGATTTTGAATGCAGTCCACGTTGTGAACTTGTTGAACATGTCTGTTGAATTGTAGATCTTTTGGTAAACAATAAATTCTCTTAACAGGTGTCGGTGTTGGCTGTAGGTGGCGTCCGTCAAGGTTGTCCGCTCTCCCCTCTTTTGTTTGTCTTAGCACTAGAGCCTTTCCTCTTGGCAGTGAATCGCCACTCCCTTATTAGAGGTCTGGCTTTGCCAGGGAGCGAAGCGGTACGCGTCACTGCTTATGCAGATGACATCACTCTGTACTTAGCTGATGAACGCAGCTTGCTTGAAACTCTAAATGTTTTTCGTGAGTACGCCTCCTTGTCTGGAGCTGCTCTTAATTACTCGAAGAGTTGTTACTTTTTTGTGGGGTCTACCCAGACTCGTCTTTCATCTGCAATACCTTTGCAGTGGTGCGCGCAGATGCGCATTTTAGGTGTGACCTACGACTGTGCTGGAATATGGGATGGTGTGTGGTCTTCGGTCGTCAACGACATTACAGCTCGTGTGCGAAGGGCGCAGACATTCGACCTGCCTCTGCTTGAGAGGCGCTACCTGGTTCAGTCAGTCATTCTCGGTGCCTTCTGGTACCTTTGCTATACTGTTAAACCACCCCTCCGTGTCATAAGGCGGGTGCAGACTACAGTTTTTTCTTTTTTTTTGGTCAGGCGGTACCGAGCTTGTGGCTCGTGCTGTTATTGGACAACCAAGGGAGAGAGGAGGTTTTGCCTTTCCAAATTTGTCTGTTACGTCCTCGCTGTTAGCTTTAAAGGGTATTTTGCGTATCCTGCTAGGAAACGCGTCTCCGGCGCGAACCCTGACTCGGTACTTTTTGGGCCCTTCTTTGCGCTTTTTGGATCCCGCGGCCCCTGTTAATCATGGACCTCAGTCAGAGCAACCTTCCGCTTTCTATGCCTCGTCAGTGGCCTTTTACAGGCATGTAACAGCAGTAGCACCTGATGTCAACATCGTTGCAGACCGTGTGGTGGACATTATGGGCTCGCTATTGTTGCCTGTTGTGCCGGCGGCTCGCCGCTCACTTATGCGCCGCGTTCAGTGGGCGCGCTTAGCGTCGACACCTCTCCCAGACCATCTACGCGACTTTGTCTGGAAACTTGGCTGGGCAGTGCTCCCTACTTGTGATTTGTTAGAGCGATGGGGTGTTTTACGCTCCAGTATCTGTCCGAATTGCCCACTCCCGGAATCTAATCGCCACGCTACAGTCACCTGCGTGGTAGCGCGTGTCTTTTGGCGCGCGGTTCATGCGGGATTCCGTGGGCAGGGAATTTCGTACTTCGTCTCCCGCGGCCGATTCCCCAGCGGCCGTTTTGCTCGCCTGTTAATTGTTGCGGGTCTTTTTAGTTTATGGCGCAGTCGATGCGCCGCGGTCGCTGGTGGCTTTCGACGCCGCGCTGTGTGGCCGATTCTCGGCCGTCTCCGACGGGAGCTCATCAGTTTTTTGTCCGAGGAACTCTTTTTCTTGGGTGAGGAAGAGTTCCTCCGGCAATGGTCATGCCCATTCATTTCTGTGAATAATAGTCGTCTTGTCCTGGTTTTTAGGCCAAACTGGCGCTAAGGTGTCTTTTTAAATATTTCAATGTCAAATTATTGCCTTTTCACGCTTGTGTCAACAGGTATTCTATTCTGTTTTACATCGCCCACGAGCAATTCATATTAGTTAGAGATGTTTATGGTAGCTGTTTAATTGGCTCGCCTTACATGCTTATTGTAATGTGTTCTTGAAAATGTCACTGTACCTGGTAATCTTGGCATGTGTACATATGTAAATAAAATTTTTTCTAAACACCTTACTCTTCATTCGTTTTTAAGGCGGAATCCTTTAATGCCTCATCAGTGTGAGCAAGTGTTGTCGACAGAAATATTAGACGTCACAGTGCGAAAATTTCAAAAGGGGCCAATTGTACTTTGCCTAGTAACCATGCAACCAATTAAGGGATGGTATAGTGATTCTCCAAGTAGGTGGGACTGAGTATAGTTAATTAATTAATTAACCAATTAGCCTAATTAACATTTCTACTCAGTTCATATAAATAAATAAACCGAGTAGGAAATTCGTCGAGTTGGAGAATCGAACCAGGGTCTCCGGAGTGCGAGACGAGCACGCTACCACTCCGCCATGCCAGCTCGATGGTTTGGAATGAACAAAGGCGTGTCTAGTGAATACGGTGTCTTCGTTCACTCCCATCTTTCATCCTATGCTACGACATCATAATCAGAACTGCCTACAAGAAGGCCCTGGGACTCCCTCTTGCGACATCGACGGACCGGGTCTTGCGACTGGGTGTGCACAACACGATCGATGAGCTGATGAACCACACATCAGTAACCACACGGACGCGCCTCAGCAGTCGGGAATAGCGGACGTGTCTCACGTCGGCTCCGCCGAATTTTATGATCCTTTCCCGAAGCATTTGCCGAAGCGCTGCGACACCATCTGGCTACACTTCCAGAACAACAAGGAGACCACCCACCCTTGTTCAGGTGGGACCGTTTTCTCAAATCCTTCGAGAATTTGAAGACCAAGCGGATCGCGCGACTTGCTAAGCCTAACAGTTAGGCCACGACTCAGCTGCCCGCCGCGGCTCCGCGGGCAAATTCTGCCGCAGACCATGACGACCCTGATGGGATACGACCCGGAGGGGATGCAGATTGTCACCATGCCGCAGGCGAAAACCCCAGTTTTCGACAAGGTTACGGAGGCGATTATCCAACGCAAGATAGAAGAGTGGGAACGCGCATCAGCCCGTGACAACCACTCGGCACGGCAAAAAGGTCGAACGCCAGATGGACGCGTCACCGCGGCAGGGAATACGCCGCTGCAGCAGACGCCCCGCACGCAAGTCAAGCGTTGGAAGCCTCCTCCGCAGCCGCGTCTGGACAAGCAAGATACAGTGATCATAATCAAACCTAAAGGAACGCTGGATCTCAGCAAATTCAGGGGAAGCAACGCGGTCGGAAACGCCTTGCACATTGCTGCTGGCGTCGACAAGGGCTCAGCCGAGCTCAGCGTTTGGCCCATATGGGAACAGAACATCATCGTCGTCGGGGTGCGAGACGCCCAAATAATCAGAAAGATCCTGGCAATTCACGAAATTCAGCTTGGGGACAAGGCACAGGCAGTGTACTCCTACCTCCGCCCCTCCGACGACACTTGCAAAGGAGTAATACAAGTGGACCCGAGGGTTTCCAACGAAGACATCACGAACGCGCTTCGCTCCCCGGACGCACCTGTGGTGAGCGTGAGAAAATTAGGTTCCTCCAACGTGGCGGCCATCACGTTTGAAGGAAGAAAGGTTCCGTTTCACGTCTTCTACTACGGTGAAGCGGTTCCAGTACGCCTATACAAGAAAACAACGCCAGCCTGCGCACTGTGCGGGAAACTTGGACACCGGGCAGATGTTTGCCCTTGCCCTTCGAAGTCAAGATGTCCGCAGTGCGGTCAGCAAGATGTTCCAGAATCCCACGACTGCCAACCCAAGTGCACGGTCTGCAAAGGTCCACATCCCATGGGGTCGAATCAGTGCAAGCACAAGTACCGAACATCACAAAAAACCAAGCCCAAGACAGGAGAAGTCAACCACCGGTCAAGATCCAGGCTTCGGAACCGGTCCGGCAGCAGAGGTCCATCGAGCAGCGGGGACCGACTGACCCACCAGGACCAGTCCAGCAACAACTCAGCACCACCCGGCTCACGCTCTTCAAGCAATGGACCTGGGACTACCGATAATGTGTCGCACAACAACGGCAGTCGTCCAGCCGAGAAGACAACAGGACCCCATAACAAGGAGCAGCGCAACGGCAGCAAGGTGAGCTGGGCAGATGTAGCTGCCTCCTCCCCCGAAGCGTTGGCTTACAAACGACTTAAAGCAGAGATTGAACAACTAAAATCAGAAAATAGCACATTGAAACAGCAGTTAGTCATCGCAGTCAATCCAAACAACACATTACCTCAATCGACGCAACAGGCATGTCCGATGGAAGAAGATAGGGCAGAGCTACACCCTCCGTCTCCACACCAGTTAGATGCTAGCACCCCCGAGAGGCAAGCAACTACACCAGACGCACCCCACCAGGCACCAACTCCGCAGGCACGACCATCGCAGGCACTAAAGCAGCAATGTACAGAGCACCCCGAAACCCAGGAACGCATCACTCGCTTGGAAAAAACAATTCAAGACCTCATTGAAAATAAATTACAAATTATGATCGAGACGACAATAAAAAGTATGTTCGAATCAGTTATTAAACCCATGATGGAAAACCTCGAACCAGTTTTAATAAGGATGCAATCGCAGGAGATCAGAATTGACCGCAAACTTCAGGAATTATCAGATGTTTCTCAGAACAGGGGCACAAAGCTGCAGGGTAAAATGGGAACTCGTCGTCTGCCAAGCACTCAGCCAGATCTACAACCTGAGGGCGCACCACATGATGAGGCACAAGTTTCTAGTGTTCAGCATGGCTCCACAACGTAGACATAAACTTACTATCCTACAGTGGAACTGCAGGGGACTAAAACGGAAGAGGGAAACATTACAGCAATACATAGACTCCCATCCCGATACGCCGCAAATAATAGCCCTGCAAGAAGTGAATATGGAGGCTAAGATCAGAGGATACTCAACACATCAAACAAATCCCTCGACATGCATCTTGGTCCACAAATCATGCACGGCAGTCACTGTAGACCTTAATCTAGACAGCGACATTGAATATACCTTCATAAAAATACTGTCACAGCACAGAAACAGCAAGAGCACCTATATACTCAATATATATAGTCGCCCCAAACAGCACCGCGTAGCCTTCGACGTGATCTTTCTTAAAGCCCTAAGAGAAGCCCTAAAAGCTCCCCTAGCTATAGTTGGTGACTTTAATGCTTCTAGCCCCCTATGGGGATACCCCAGGGAAGACACGAAAGGCAGAAAACTAGCATCCGCCATCGCTGACATGGCCCTGACCCTACTCACGGACCCGCAGCACCCGACGCGAGTCGGCACCAGCGTAACGCGGGATACTTCTCCCGACCTCACGCTCGTCCGCAATGCCCGCAACTATGAGTGGCTCAATACAGGAGAGACCCTAGGCAGCGATCACTACGTGCTGCAGACCATCTTAGAAAGCAACAAGCACAGCAAACCACGAGGGCAAGCCAGAATTACAGACTGGGAGACATTCAGAAAGGACACCAAGCTAACCACATCCGAACAGCTACGAAGATTGGGCGGCTTCCATTCTCGACCTTAAAGAAAAGCTCACAAAGTCTCTTGCCACCACGGAGGACCACCCAGCTGTTGACAACCACCTCCTACACCTTTGGGAAGCAAGACGTAGTCATATAAAACGGTGGAAAAAACAGACACAATCGGAAACTAAGACTTCGAATAGCCAAGCTTACTATTCAAGCAGACCAATACGCATGGGACCTCGCTCGCACCAATTGGCTAACGAAGTGCGAATCCCTCAAAGGCCGCCTAGACACCAAGGCTACATGGAACCTTCTGCGATGCCTAATTGACCCTCCGAAAGCGAAGAGTGAACAACACAGAAATTTGCGTCGAGCCCTACACAGCTTTCAAGGCACAGATCAAGAACTCGTGGATGAACTGACGCGTCGCTATATCTGCACCGCCGAGACCCACAACCCTACAATAAGGAGTACCGTGGGGAACCGAACGAAGACCTAGACAGAGATTTCACTTCAGAGGAAATCATTGCAGCACTAGCAGATATGCGCCGAGGCACAGCCCCGGGACAAGACAAAATTACTGTCGGACTTCTGGCCAACCTCGGCACGGAGGCTCTGCAGCAACTCACGGATTACATAAACGAATGTTGGCGTACCGGCATCATTCCACAAGCATGGAAAACAGCCAATGTACACTTTATTCCCAAACCCGGCAAGAAAATCAGCATCGAAAAGCTGCGCCCCATATCCCTCACGTCGTGCGCAGGCAAACTGATGGAAAAGGCAGTCCACACCCGTCTCTCCAATTATCTTGAGGACAATGAGCTACTGCCACACACGATGTTTGGATTCCGGGCACACTTGTCCACCCATGATGTGCTTCTGCAAATCAAAGGTGAAGTCATTGATCCCGCACGCACAAACAGTAACCGAGCGCTTCTAACACTTGACCTCAAGGGAGCGTTTGACAATGTCAAACACTCCACAATCCTCAACAACCTCCACAGCATGAACTGCGGACAGCGAGCCTACTCGTACATCTGCGATTTCCTTACGGACAGAACCGCCAACATCAGCACCGGCTCAAAACACACAACGCAAGTGAAGATGGGCACGAGAGGCACTCCGCAAGGGGCAGTACTATCACCACTTCTCTTCAACATTGCACTCCTAAATCTCCCACCTCTTCTCAATCAGGTACAGGGCATACGCCACGCCCTGTACGCTGATGATATAACCATCTGGATAACCACGGGAAGTATGGGAATGATTGAAGAACAACTACAAACCGCGGCGACAACAGTTCAAAATTATGCCCGGGCGTGTGGACTAACGTGCTCACCCGAAAAATCCGAACTGATAGTCTTCCGTCAACGCAAGAATCAAGACACCATCAATATCCGCGTAGACAACTCACCCATCAAGGAAGTTCAGACCATGAAGATACTGGGTCTGTACATAAATAACAACGGCAACAACCTTCTTGCCCTCCAGAAACTACGGCTCGTGAGCGAGCAAGTCGCCAGGATGATCGCCAGGATAACGACGCGCAAATCGGGGAGGCGAGAAGACGATACTCTGCGACTGGTGCAGGCTTTCGTTGTAAGCCGCGTCGTCTACGTAGCGCCCTACCTCCGCCTTAAGAAGCGTGACATCAAAAACCTCGACATCATAATCAGAACTGCCTACAAGAAGGCCCTGGGACTCCCTCTTGCGACATCCACGGACCGGCTCTTGCGACTGGGTGTGCACAACACGATCGATGAGCTGATAGAGGCACACCTTACGGCGCAGGTGGTACGGCTCTCCACAACTCGAACTGGCCGACAAGTCCTGAGTGATTTAAACATCAATTGCCCCCGACAGCTAGACACCAAAACCGACATCCCAGCCTCATGGAGAGTACAACTCAAGGCAGCTCCACTACCCAGGAATATGCACCCTGATTTTCACCAGTCAAGACGACAAGCACGAGCCGAAGCCATGAAAAGACACTACGGCGGGCGCGAGGGCGTGTTCTATGTCGATGCTGCGGGTCCCGAGCAGGGAATGACGGCCGTCGCGGTAGTGCACCAAAATACAACAGTCGACGGACTAGTACTGGCTAGCCAGGACATACTGGCTGCGGAAGAAGTGGCGATTGCTCTAGCTGCAACACACTCTAGCTCAATATACATTCTCACAGATTCACAGACAGCGTATCGCAATTACCTCAGGGGCAGGGTCGCACCGCTAGCAGCTAAAATCCTGCAAGATAGCTACATCCGTGGCTACCAACCCACACACAAACACTTAATATGGGTACCAGGTCACCAGGGCATCCCAGGGAACGAGAGCGCACATGCCTCAGCCCGAGCATTTCTCCCCCGGGCACCCAGTGCGGATGTCGTGGAACCTCCTACCCCACTACTCACTTACAATGACATACATCAGCACTTAAGTTATTCCCGTCGGGTCTACCCTCCGCCGGCTAAGACACTAGATAAAGGGGAGGAACAACACCTCCGAAAGCTACAGACCAACACTTACAAAAACCCAGGAAGACTACATGCCATAGACCCGGAGTCATTTGACTCACAATGCAAATTCTGCGGGGAGAAGGCGGACCTGTACCATATGGTATAGGCCTGCCAACGAAATCAGGTGATCACTGTTAATAACCAGCCAACGCAGGAGGGGTGGGAGGCAGCTCTGTCCAGCTCGGACGAAAAGAGTCAAAAGCAACTCATCGAAAGAGCCCGGACAGCAGCCTACGCCAATGGGGTTCCGGACTGAGAGCTCCAACCACGGCTACAACCTCCTAAACCATTTCATTAAAATATTTTCACCACCACCGATGAGCTGATAGAGGCACACCTTACGGCGCAGGTGGTACGGCTCTCCACAACTCGAATTGGCCGACAAGTCCTGAGTGATTTAAACATCAATTGCCCCCGACAGCTAGACACCAAAACCGACATCCCAGCCTCATGGAGAGTACAACTCAAGGCAGCTCCACTACCCAGGAATATGCACCCTGATTTTCACCAGTCAAGACGACAAGCACGAGCCGAAGCCATGAAAAGACACTACGGCGGGCGCGAGGGCCTGTTCTATGTCGATGCTGCGGGTCCCGAGCAGGGAATGACGGCCGTCGCGGTAGTGCACCAAAATACAACAGTCGACGGACTAGTACTGGCTAGCCAGGACATACTGGCTGCGGAAGAAGTGGCGATTGCTCTAGCTGCAATACACACTAGCTCAATATACATTCTCACAGATTCACAGACAGCGTATCGCAATTACCTCAGGGGCAGGGTCGCACCGCTAGCAGCTAAAATCCTGCAAGATAGCTACATCCGTGGCTACCAACCCACACACAAACACTTAATATGGGTACCAGGTCACCAGGGCATCCCAGGGAACGAGAGCGCACATGCCTCAGCCCGAGCATTTCTCCCCCGGGCACCCAGTGCGGATGCCGTGGAACCTCCTACCCCACTACTAACTTACAATGACATACTTCAGCACTTAAGTTTATCCCGTCGGGTCTACCCTCCGCCGGCTAAGACACTAGATAAAGGGGAGGAACAACACCTCCGAAAGCTACAGACCAACACTTACAACAACCCACGAAGACATGTAGTCTTCGTGGGTTGTGAAGACATGCCATAGACCCGGAGTCATTTGACTCACAATGCAAATTCTGCGGGGAGAAGGCGGACCTGTACCATATGGTATGGGCCTGCCAACGAAATCAGGCGATCACTGTTAATAACCAGCCAACGCAGGAGGGGTGGGAGGCAGCTCTGTCCAGCTCGGACGGAAAGAGTCAAAAGCAACTCATCGAAAGAGCCCGGACAGCAGCCTACGCCAATGGGGTTCCGGACTGAGACCTCCAACCACGGCCACAACCTCCTAAACCATTTCATTGAAATATTTTCACCACCACTCATCCTATGCCAGACAGATATATTTCCTTTCCTCAAAAACTAATTTACCGACGAGCAAGGCATACAGCAAAATGGACGATGGCGTTCTATGGACTCCCTGGCAGCGTTGCAAGACGCTGTCGCGTTCCGCTCAGAGGCGGAACTGAACATCTTAACCACACATCAGTGACACAAGCAGCAACACCGCGGTTAAGGCTTTCGCCTTACCGCACGGACTCCCGAAAAGCATGTGAACATTACTTGGCAGGGGAGATCTCCCCCTTAGCTGCTTGTATTCTACGACGGACTGCCACTGATCCAACACCCAAACGAATCATTTGGGCTCCTGGCCACCAGGGCTTACGAGGTAATGAGGCCGCTGACGCGGCTGCCCGAGCGCTTACTCACCGGGCTCCTCATCCCAGCTCTTCTGGCTCGGAGACTAACCAGCCGCTGCTGCGATTCAGGGAAATATTAACACATTATAGCGACAACCACCGCCTTTTCCCGGTCCCTGCAAAAGGGCTGAGTAAGACGGAGGAGCGAACTTTAAGGCGCCTGCAGACAGGTACTCTACTCTGTCCTGCAATAATAAAACATTACGATCCTAACACGGATGGGCGATGCCCACACTGCGGGGAGACCTGTGATATCTTCCACATGGTGTGGGCATGTACTCAAAATCCCCACCTCCCCCCTTCCCCTACCCCTTCCAGAGAGGCATGGGAGACTGCCCTCCTCAACTGCTTCTCGCTTGAGTCCCAAAGGGCTCTGGTGAAACGGGCGAGAGACGGGGCCTCGTCGTGCGGTGTCCCGAACTAGGGACGCCGACCATGTAGCGGGGCCACTCTGTGGCTCACAAACTCTTTTTCCCAAAATAAAAGTTTTCACCACCACCATCACCACACTTTAGGTCACCAAGTGCCCCCTGATTTTTTTACGATTTCTGGCACCAAGTTCTTCGTGTATACACTCTTTTTTGATACACTCCTTGTTGACACACCTCCAGTGACAGGGGATACCCGGTCTGTGTATGCCCATGTGCTTGTGTGCAGTGTTTTCGAATGTTCCTGTATAGCGAGGTTTTATTGCGAAAGCAGTAATACTCTCACTTTGAAGCCTTCGCGTGACCCGGCCGCAGTTACCTTTGACCTTTAGCGGAGTGAATATGGGCGACCTACTCGTTCCTTCATATAGCCGGGCTGTAGTTACACCACGCCGCGCACCTGTGGCGCTACTGGCGCTGTGACGTCATACCAGCTGAAGATTGTCGGCCACTAGCTCGCTCGTTCAGAGAGCTCGGCTGCAGTTACGGTTTGTTTGCGCATCTGTGGCGCTACTCCCAATGTGACGTCATACCAGCTGTAGATTATGTTTTATTGCGAAAGCAATACTACTCGCACTACTCGACAGTACGTTTTTCGACCTTTGATTACAAACTTGTGCGAATAATCGAGTTGAAGTTTCCTACCCAGTTGAACCCAGTTGTTTCTTATGTTGTGGTGAGTAGTAGCTGTGGTTTTCCACAGCACCTAGTGCGCTATAGACCGTCCTTTGTCAGAACGTAAATGATCAGGAGTGAGGCAGAGCTGGCTTCGTTGGCTGTGGGTGTCGGATTCTGAGCTTCCTTCTTTGAAAAGCCGAAGGATACAAGTCGCTCACAGGCGAGGTTAAGCAGCAGTGGTTGTTTTTGTCTTTTAGAGGGACTATGGCCCCTTTGAAACAACAATCGAATCGAATCGAACAAACGAATCGAACAGCTAGCTAGCTAGCTGGTGGACGCTGCGGTGTGTGTTCCGGCCGCCGGCTTGCGTCGGTGGCCGGTGTTCGACCTTTGGACGTGCGCTTTTGTTAAGGTGTCCTTCGGCTGGCGGGCGCCTCAATATGGTGAGCCAGCCACCTACAAAGGCTCTTGCCTTTGATGTTGTCGTCCCTGAGGGGGCTAGTCCGGAGGATGTCGTCGATGCGACCGCCTCCGTTGTTGGATTGGAAGAAGTGTACTGCGTCCAGCACTTCGGTGGACGCAACTACCAAGTCACTGTGAAAAGTGAAGCCACCATGGCTAAAATCGTTGAAGCTTCCTGCCTCATCATCGGCAAGGAACGCGTCGCCATCGTTCCCCTGAGCCCGCAGGTGACCCAGGTGACTGTCCTCTTTCTGCCCGCCCGTGTACCTAGTGACGCCCTTGCCAAGGCTCTCTCCCCTTATGGCAAGGTGCTGCACATAAGTCGCGGCGTCATGGGGTCGCGTCCCACTGTCACCACCGGGACCCGTTATGTGCGGATTGAGATGAAGGCGGAGTCACCCGTACCAAACTACATCAAGGTCGCGGGCCACCGCGTGACGTGTGACTACAAGGGAATGCAGCGCGTTTGCCGGCGTTGTGGGTCCACTGAGCACTTCAGGGCACAGTGCACGGCTCCTTTCTGCGCCCGCTGTGGGGTCTTTGGGCACTAAGGCCAAGGTTGCCTGCTCCCATGTCGGCGTTGTGGCGATCCACACGCTACCGTGGCGTGCGCCATCAAGCCCTCGTACTCGGAGGCTGCGGCCCGCCCTGCGCCCCCGCAGGCCGCTCAGGGAGCCGCTGAAACCATCAAGAAGCCCGGCGCATCCAACGCCGAGGCCGTTACGGTGGCTTCCGCTGCGTCCCAGCCTCACTGCGTTGAAGAACCGGAGTCTGCTCTTGATGCGTCCAATACTGCACCAAGTGACCAGACAGTAAATGTGCGTGCTGCGTCAGCCTCCGTCTCTCCGTGCGTCCCTGATGCCACGGGGGTCGAGCCTACTGTGGCCCTGGAAAACCATGATGCTGAGAACGTGCCCCTCTCGGAGCCCGTGCTACAGCCCGCGGCCAGCGTTGCGGATCTGACCAGGGACACCGACATAGCTGAGGTTGACGGTGACGACAGCAGCTTGCCATCCTCAGCCTCTCCAGTCAACCTCGTCATTGACGAGACTGTCATCACGCCTGAGGAGGACCCGACGCCGCCGTCGTCGTCGCCGACATCGCTTGGAGAGGAGCCAAGATCATCTCCAGACGCTGATCCTGTGCAATCGCCGTCCTCTTCGACATCGAGGACCAGCGCCAGCACTTCCAGCGCACAGTCTTCCGATGTTGAGATGGTCGCTTTGAGTTCAAGCTTAAAGCGTCCACATGCGTCAACTACGGACTCGGACAATTCTGCCGGTCCGCCAAGGAGGCCTCGTGCCTCCTCTGGTCCGACCCTCCGCAAAAAGTGAGGTGGTTTAGCGCCGTTCGCGGCGCGCTTTGTATTGCCTAAACATCACGACTTATCAGGTTTAATTTTTCATTTCCAAAATGACTCATATTCAAATTATTACTCTTAACGTACAGGGGTTCCACAGTGTTTTGAAGCAGGCAGCGGTGGTCGCATTCGCTCGTTCCTTGGGTTGCGATATTGTCTGTCTGCAGGAAACCAATTTTTTTCGCCTGAGTGACGTGTTGAAATTCAAGCGTAGGTTCGGCGTCGATGCCTTCTTTTCGTACGCCAGCACGCGTTCTAGCGGCGTTGGCGTTCTCGTTTTGAACCGCTCACTCTTGCGAGATCATCATGTCATCTACGATGCGCTTGGACGCGTGCTGGCGTTCGACTGCACGTTTAACGCACTTCAGCTGTGAATTCTTTGCATTTATGCGCCTGCTTATTCTAATTTGGTAAACGCATTCTTTAAAGATTTAGATGTGTATTGTCTTGGAGGGCGTAATGTTGTGATGTTGGGCGATTTCAACTGCGGGCTCGATATGGTCGCCGATGTGCAAGGCCCTGGTAGGGGTAGGCCGGGCTGGAATGCGCGCGAGTTGCGCCGCCTAGTCAGCCATTTTATGCTCACGGACGCTTATGAGCTCCTCTATGGCAACGTCTTTGTGTGGACTTGGCGTCGCGGGTTATCGGCGAGTCGGTTAGACAGGGCGTATGTTCCGACGAGCCTTTCGCGGACAGTGTGTGCAGCCAATGTAATGATGCTACCATCCTCGCCGGTGCACATATCAGACCACCGCCCTTTTCTTCTATCGCTCGCGGTTCCGGCGGCTGCAGGATCTCCTCAGAGACCATGGCGGTTGGATGCACGTATCCTCCATGACGCCAGCACTAAAGAGGGGCTCACGCGCGTCTTCCGTTTTTCGGTTGTTGGGGCCGTGCCTGGTGACTGGGACCGTCTGAAGGAGCAGTGGCGTCACCATTGCGCCGCATCTGGTCGAGCCCTTAGGGCTCGCGTGTCAGATGAGGTACGCGTGGTGACGGCGAAGTTGCGTATTGCTCAACGCACCCCGTCGCCTTCGTCGCTTATGTGCGCATGGAAAGAGGAGCTTTCGGAGCGCCTACAGCGCCTTTTACGTGCCTCCTCTTTGACAGCTTCTGCATGGCGTTGTCGACGCAGTCCAACTGGTCATCCCGAGGTACTTCGCTTTGCGCGTCAAGAGCTGTTGACCCCTCAAGGTGCCCCTGCCTTTACACCTACCGCAGGGGCTATGTCCCAACCAGGTGGCAGGAATTTCAGTGCGTTTTATAACCATTTCAGGAGTATTGCTCAGTCGCTCCTTCTACTTGATCGCAATGTAGTTTCCGCAAACCCATTTTTAGCAGGCTTGCCTCAGGTTTCCACAGAACTCCCTGACGGCCTTATGGCTCTGCCAACAACAAGGGAAATCAAGGAGGCGTTGGACTCCATAAAACGAGGCTCAGCACCTGGACCAGACGGCCTTCCTGTGGAGTTCTATTTACAATTCTGGGATATTGTAGGCCCCATTATCTCGGACGTGCTAAAATTATGCTTCACTCAGCAAGTTTTCCCTGAATCATTCAAAAGAGGCCGCATTGTCCTAACTCCTAAAAAGTCTCCTTTCTCGACATGTCCGGCAGATTAGCGCCCTATCACCCTACTCAATTCAGATTACAAAGTACTCGCAAAATTAGTCGTTCGTCGTCTGCGGTCTCTCCTCCCGTTGCTTATTTCCTGCCACCAGGTTTGCTCCATCCCAGGCCGTGAAATACATAGTTTATCTTCTGTGACGCGAGACATCCTAACGTACACTTTACGGCGGCGCGCACAGGGTCTTCTTGTTTCCCTTGATCAAGAGAAGGCGTTCGACTTTTTAGAGCACGAGTATATTTACGGGACGCTGGATGCTTTCGGTTTCCCAGCTTCTTTCGTGCTTCTCATTAAAGAGATGTACAGAGATATTTCAAGCACTCTGTTCGTCGATGGCCGGGAAAGTACCGCGTTTGATGTTCGCCGTGGCGTCCGTCAAGGTTGTCCGCTCTCCCCCCTTTTGTTTGTATTAGCATTAGAGCCTTTCCTCTTGGCAGTGAATCGCCACTCGCTTATTAGAGGTCTGGCTTTGCCAGGGAGCGAAGCGATACGCGTCACTGCTTATGCAGATGACATCACTGTGTACTTAGCTGATGAACGCAGCTTGCTTGAAACTCTAAATGTTTTTCGTGAGTACGCCTCCTTGTCTGGAGCTGCTATTAATTACTCGAAGAGTTGTTACTTTTTTGTGGGGTCTACCCAGATTCGTATTTCATCTGCAAAACCTTTGCAGTGGTGCGCGCAGATGTGCATTTTAGGTGTGACCTACGACTGTGCTGGAATATGGGATGGTGTGTGGTCTTCGGTCGTCAACGACATTACAGCTCGTGTGCGAAGGGCGCAGACATTCGACCTGCCTCTGCTTGAGAGGCGCTACCTGGTTCAGTCAGTCATTCTCGGTGCCTTCTGGTACCTTTGCTATACTGTTAAACCACCCCTCCGTGTCATAAGGCGGGTGCAGACTACAGTTTTTTCTTTTTTTTGGTCAGGCGGTACCGAGCTTGTGGCTCGTGCTGTTCTTGGACAACCACGGGAGAGAGGAGGTTTTCCCTTTCCAAATTTCTCTGTTACGTCCTCGCTGTTAGCTTTAAAGGGTATTTTGCGTATCCTGCTAGGAAACGCGTCTCCGGCGCGAACCCTGACTCGGTACTTTTTGGGCCCTTCTTTGCGCTTTTTGGATCCCGCGGCCCCTGTTAATCATGGACCTCAGTCAGAGCAACTTTCCGCTTTCTATGCCTGGTCTGTGGCCTTTTACAGGCATGTAACAGCAGCAGCACCTGATGTCAACATCGTCGCAGACCGTGTGGTGGACATTATGGGCTCGCTATTGTTGCCTGTGGTGCAGTTTTCACCACCACCGGCGGCTCGCCGCTCACTTATGCGCCGCGTTCAGTGGGCGCGCTTAGCGTCGACACCTCTCCCAGATCATCTACGCGACTTTGTCTGGAAACTTGGCTGGGCAGTGCTCCCTACTTGTGATCGGTTAGAGCGATGGGGTGTTTTACGCTCCAGTATCTGTCCGAATTGCCCACTCCCGGAATCTAATCGCCACGCTACAGTCACCTGCGTGGTAGCGCGTGCCTTTTGGCGCGCGGTTTATGCGGGATTCCGTGGGCAGGGCATTTCGTACTTCGTCTCCCGCGGCCGATTCCCCAGCGGCCGTTTTGCTCGCCTGTTAATTGTTGCGGGTCTTTTTAGTTTATGGCGCAGTCGATGCGCCGCGGTCGCTGGTGGCTTTCGACGCCGCGCTGTGTGGCCGATTCTCGGCCGTCTCCGACGGGAGCTCATCAGTTTTTTGTCCGAGGAACCCTTTTTCTTGGGTGAGGAAGAGTTCCTCCGGCAATGGTGATGCCCATTCATTTCTGTGAATAATAGTCGTCTTGTCCTGGTTGTTAGGCCAAACTGGCGCTAAGGTGTCTTTAAATATTTCAATGTCAAATTATTGCCTTTTCACCCTTGTGTCAATTGGTATTCTATTCTGTTTTACATCGCCCACGAGCAATTCATATTAGTTAGAGATGTTTATGGTAGCTGTTTAATTGGCTCGCCTTACATGCTTATTGTCATGTGTTCTTGAAAATGTCACTGTACCTGGTAACCTTGGCATGTGTACATATGTAAATAAAATTTTTTCTAAACACCTTCTACCCAGATTCGTATTTCATCTGCAAAACCTTTGCAGTGGTGCGCGCAGATGTGCATTTTAGGTGTGACCTACGACTGTGCTGGAATATGGGATGGTGTGTGGTCTTCGGTCGTCAACGACATTACAGCTCGTGTGCGAAGGGCGCAGACATTCGACCTGCCTCTGCTTGAGAGGCGCTACCTGGTTCAGTCAGTCATTCTCGGTGCCTTCTGGTACCTTTGCTATACTGTTAAACCACCCCTCCGTGTCATAAGGCGGGTGCAGACTACAGTTTTTTTCTTTTTTTTGGGAGACCCTGCTGCGCTCGGAGGACCCGGCCGTGCAGACCATCGCAACCGGCCGGGCTGCCAGTGTTATGGACCTTAGGAACATAAACACTTGAGTGCAGGGGGGTCGTGCGGGGACCCTGGGGCGTGCCCCGAATTCCTTGTACAATAAAGGTTTCTCTCTCTCTCTCTCTCTTTTTTTGGTCAGGCGGTACCGAGCTTGTGGCTCGTGCTGTTCTTGGACAACCACGGGAGAGAGGAGGTTCTGCCTTTCCAAATTTGTCTGTTACGTCCTCGCTGTTAGCTTTAAAGGCTATTTTGCGTATCCTGCTAGGAAACGCGTCTCCGGCGCGAACCCTGACTCGGTACTTTTTGGGCCCTTGTTTGCGCTTTTTGGATCCCGCGGCCCCTGTTAATCATGGACCTCAGTCAGAGCAACCTTCCGCTTTCTATGTCTCGTCAGTGGCCTTTTACAGGCATGTAACAGCAGTAGCACCTGATGTCAACATCGTCGCAGACCGTGTGGTGGACATTATGGGCTCGCTATTGTTGCCTGTTGTGCCGGCGGCTCGCCGCTCACTCATGCGCCGCGTTCAGTGGGCGCGCTTAGCGTCGACACCTCTCCCAGACCATCTACGCGACTTTGTCTGGAAACTTGAAACGCTACATGGCGGTTCAAGCAAGCGGACGCGCGTCGCATCGGTTCCGCAGATTTTGACCAAATTCGACCGGACCAAATCATTCTCGCCACCGGATTTTCTTCGGAACGGAAAGGTATCAAGTGCTGTATCCCCAGGATAGAAATTTCAAGCGGTAGGACCAGTTTTCGGCTTTCTACCAGACTTGAAAGTTATAAAGCGGAGGCCGGCCCGCTAACCCTAACGGGCCACCCAGCTCGACATCGTGAGAGCATGGGCCGCTAACCTTGTCGACGACGCCGACGCCTAGCATCGACGCCGTTTCAACGACGGACCATATGGCGGGGCCCAGCCAAGACAACGATGTGCCATTACAATCACCAAACGTCCTTCTCAACGAATTCCAAGAGATGGATGAAGACGACTTCGGAGACGCCCACTTGGGAAGTGAGGACGAGATCCCCCCGACTCCTCGTCGAAGCCAGCCGGGTACAACAACGATGCCAGCTGGGAGCTTGCACAATCCAAGCGCCAGAGAAAACTTCAAAGGAGAAAAGAACGCAAAGGCACGGGAACCGACCCAGCCGCCAAACCTCACGATGGAAAATTACCGGGTGATGCGACCGGCTGCAACAAGAATGGATCAAGGGAGCAGAGCAGGCCTAGGCGAAGAATGCCGCCACTTCCCAGAAGCGACTACAAGATCATTATTCGACCTAAGAAAGGACTCATGGTGAAGTCCCTCACCACCCACCAAGTAGCGCGCGCCATTGTCATGGTGTGCGGCCAGCAATGCAAGGACGAGGACCTACTTGTAAGGCTTCACACCGGATCCAATATCATTATCGTTAGCACCCCGCACAAGCAAACGGCTCAGCTAGTGCGGCACATTACCCGTCTCAAATTCGACGGAAAGACTTATGAAGTAAACGCTTACCTGGCGGCACCGGAAGACGTCCTGCGCGGCGTGATCCACGGTGTAGACCCAGGTACCCCTCCTGAAGAACTCAAAGCACACTTACGAGTCAGAACTCAAGGAGTCACCATACTTCAGGCAAGGATGCTCGGAAAATCTAAGACGGCAGTGCTCACGTTCGACGGCCCAGTCTTGCCGAAGTTTGTCATTTATTACGGAGGAGAAGTACCATGCTACCAGTACCGCCCCACTAGGCAAGTGTGTTACGTCTGCTTCCAGCAAGGACACTGCTCCGACGTGTGCCCCACACCGAACATTATTGTGTACGGACTGTGCGGAGTTTCGAACCCGCCCGACGACCACGAGTGCGCGCCCAAGTGCATAATCTGTGGCGAGGCACACCGGACCGGATCCAAGGAGTGCCGAGAGGGATTGAAAAAAGCGAGGCCAAAACCCACAGGAGGAAGAGGACGGAGCGACAAACGCGGGCGACCACCCAAGCGATGGCTCAGCTCAGAGGGAGAGACATCGAGGAGCCGATCGAGGTCCAACTCCTTCCCGCCTCTACCACCAGCCGGCCCACAGGAGGGGGAGAAGCAAGAGAAAAAGAAAAAGAAGAAGCCTTCCCAGACAAGCGACAGCAAGGTGAGCTGGGCTTCTACCACTGCTTCGCACTCGGTAGGAAAGGGTAGTGACATAAACAACACAAACAACAAAGACAGTCGCGTCACAGAACCGAAGGACGCGAACAGCGATGCGCTCAGACGCGAGCTAGAACTCGCTCGAATAAAAAAAAACGAGCTCGAACGCAAAGTTGAGGAACTCACAAAAACACTAAAGGAAAAACAGAGGGAACTCGACACGACTAGAGCCCTTCCAAAACGACAACCACAGGCATCCAACGAAGGAGACCTTGAAACACGATTGCAACAGATGATGCAGCAGATGATGCAGGATATGATGCAGCAAATCCAGTCGCAAATGCAACAGATGCAAGTACAATTCCAAGGGCAGATCTCAGAGATGAGAAGCGCTTTTAGAAAACAAAAACATACCGAAAACATTAGGGAAAGGGCGTACAACCGTCCAGCGCTAACAGCTTTCGCAAACGAACAAGGCAACAGAAGTAACGCGTAAACATGATCAGTACGTATCGGCAAGAACAAGAACACTTAGACATTTGGCAATGGAACTGCAGAGGCTACCGCAAAAAGCAGGCCCTCTTAAAACAATATATAAACACACAACTCACACCTCCTGATGTAATTGCGCTCCAAGAGACTGGAATCAAGCCGACCTTACAAGGGTACGAGGTTTACGAGAGTCAAAACGAAGGTAAAGCGGCCGTCCTAGTCAGCAAAACCATTACCGCCATCAGGCACGATACCATCGCCGACACCGACATTGAACACGCGCTTGTTGAGTAGTAGTAGTAAAAACATTTATTTATTTATTTTTTTTTCAAAAGGAAGAGTTACGGAGTAGGGGGATGGGGATAGATAGATGTGGAGCTATAGTGGTCGGTCTTCCCTAGTCCAGGATACCGTTGGCCTCCGCCGCTGCCTTGGCCCTCGTCTCCAGCATAAGCTGAGTGCTCGGGTCGGAGTCAGCCAGGAGGGCCTCCCACTGCTCTAGACTAGGGCTATTTACCTTTGGTAGTAAAGGGCTTTTTTCGCAGCCCCAGGTGGCGTGGTACGTTGTGGCGTAGCCCCCACACCACACGCACTCTTTCGCGTATCTGTTCGGCCACATTTTGTGATACATGGCTCTGCTTGGGTAGGTGTCTGTTTGTAGTCGTCTGAGCGTGGTGGCCTGCTCTCTGTCGAGGATATCCGCCGGAGCCGAGTACTTCTTGCGCGCTCCCAACAACGCCTTCATTGCCTCCCCGTAAGATTCTGGCGTGCTGAAGGGTTCCACCGGCAAACCCGCCCTCCGGTTCGTGAACCCTCGGACAACGGTTTCTGCCATGAGATTTCCCTCAACCCCAGTGTCAGGGACCCAAATGATAGTGTGTTGAATGTTTGTGTTGTTTGATCCATGTCTGTGTTGTTTTTGTTCGAAGAGGATACTCGCGGCTTTTCGGCCGATCCTTCCGTCTCTGTACGCCCTTGCTGCAGCCTGAGAATCCGTGGCTATCCAGTAACTCAGTCCCTGCCGATTGGCTTCAGTCAGGGCTAGAGCTATAGCGATCTCTTCCGCTGCTTGTGTTGTCCTTGTGCGCACTGATGCACCAGTAACTATATTTCCATTGGCGTTCACTACTGCTACCGCCCTAGCGTTTTCCTTTGTTCTGTACTTGGACGCGTCAACATACAGAACCATCTGTTTCTTCTTTAGGAACCTGTCCAACTCCAATGATCTCGCCGCCCGTCTTCCTTCGTGGTTCTTCGGGTCCATGGTTCTGGGCACTGGTTTAACCAAGAAAGTGCTCCTAATTTGGCTGTCAATGTCTGTCTTGTCTTCGCCCTCGTCTTCTGCCGGGTATCCTAGCTTGATCAGTAGTGCGCGGCCAGCGGCTGTTCTTTTAAGTCTTTCCATTTGAAATCTGAGCATGGTTTCGCTGTGCTCCTCATAGGTGCCGTACACCCCCATGTTCATCAGCTTCTCTGTCGAGGCGCAGGTCATGACGCCTAAGGCTTGCTTATACGCCCTTCTGATGCATGTTTCCATTTTGTTCTTTTCCCCTTTGTTAGGTTGTAGGTACGGAAGCGCGTACGTCATCCTCGGTATGATGAGCGCAGAAGTGATCCGTAACGCATCTCGCTCCTTCACCCCTTTTCTCTTGTTCGTAATCCGGCTTAACATCCTGCATATATGTTCCGTGGCGTGTTCCAAGAGCTGGATGGTGTGGTCCCGTTTGCCTTTCTCCTGCAGCCACATTCCCAAGATGCGAAGCAGTTCAAAACCGAGCGACTAGATTCATTCATTCATCGTATTCTTTTGATATCAGCATATCATCCCTCAAATCACAGTCCAGTCTACCTACCCTTGCTCATCGCCGCTGCATTGCTAGTTTATGTTTGTTTCACAAGTTTTTTACTCTGAGCTACGACAGGAACCCTACATCTGCGCACCACCACCACGCATCTCCCTCCGCACCGGCCATCAGCAGCAAGTGTCACGACCTCGCGCCCGCACCACTACATTTTCTTCATCATTCTTCCCCCGGACCGCGAACGACTGGAACGGCCTTCCCCGAGAACTTGCTGCTATCACATGCCAATCATTGTTGATCGAAGAAATCACGCGTGTACTTGCTCAGTGATAATCTTATATTTGTATAACTTTCAACTTATTTGTTAGTCATTCTGTTTTTCATTTCTGTGTGCCCCACCCCTTATGTAATACCCTCTAACGAGGGTCTTTAAGGTATTAAAGTGAAGCTTATTTGTCCTTCTTACGGGTTGTCCATCTATCTCTAATTCTATCGTTCCCCTGTCCTCTTTATTTTTGTGAAGTCTAATAAATTCTGATTTTTATGGGGAGCACTGCATCCCGCTAAGTAAAGCAAATTGACCGATCTCATCCGCCGCTCTTTGCAGTATTTCTTGCTTGTTTCCCGTCGATCATTTTGTCGTCCACACTGTGATGTCGTCCGCATAAACTGAATGTTCTACATCTTTGATGTTTTTCAGTCTCCCAGTTAATACAATCATTGCTATGTTAAAGAGCAAAGGTGAGATGATGGATCCTTGTGGCGTCCC
Organism: Amblyomma mixtum; assembly: GCF_055824585.1. Taxonomy (NCBI): domain Eukaryota; kingdom Metazoa; phylum Arthropoda; class Arachnida; order Ixodida; family Ixodidae; genus Amblyomma; species Amblyomma mixtum. Next base: position 78,449,032 of record NC_143018.1, read on the forward strand.
TCTGTTTGGCGTTGTCTTCTTTTCTGACCTAATGTTGTTGATGCCGATCGTTGCTGTTCTGTTAGGCAGGAAGGCCTTTACGTATGCGAAGATCCTTTCCCCACAGTTTGTTGCCGAGAGTTCTGTGAGAATGGCATTGTGGCCGATGTTGTCGAAGGCCCCCTTGAGGTCTACGGCCAAGATTACGCCTTCTCGAGTGCCCGATATTTGTTTTAGTACCGTGTCTTTTAACTGGAGCATCACGTCTTGCGTGGAGAGCCCCGTTCTGAACCCGAACATGGTATCCGGAAACAGACAGTTGTAATCCATGTAAATGCTCAGTCTAGTCTTGACCACTTTCTCGTATAGTTTACCGAGGCATGAAGTTAGTGAAATGGGCCTAAGGTTCTCCAAACTGGGTGTTTTCCCTGGTTTAGGTATCACGATAATCTCAGCGTGTTTCCACTCCGCCGGGACCGTGCCCCTTTCCCAGTGCTCGTTGATTAGTCCAGTCAGGCTTTCGATTTGGTCATCACTGAGGTTTCTGATCATTGCATTTGTTACTTGATCTTTTCCCGGTGTTGTGTTCCTTGTGAATGACCTGGCAGCCGCGTATACCTCGTAGTCTTTTATCGGTTCATCCAGCTTCGAGTTCCTTGTCCCTGAATATACCATGGTGCAGGGTGGCACTTGCGTGCTTCCGACGTACCTGGACCAAAGAAAATCTGTAATATGGGCGTCCGTTCCCTGAAAATTGTGCGTGATACGTTCTATCGTTTTGCTGTTTTCTCTTTTCGATTTTGTCGGGCACCTCATAGACGCGCTTGTTGAACTCATTCCGAAGAAGCGAAAGGGACGCAGCACGTTCTTACTGAATGTGTACAGCCCGCCGAGACAAAGAAAAGCCAAACTCTTCGAACTATTTTATGGAGCGCACAAGCTGGCCAAAGAAAATGCTCTCATCATCGTAGGAGATTTCAACGCCATGGACAGGAGTTGGGGATACCAGAAACAAGACATCAAGGGAAGAACATTAGTGGAAGTAGCGGAATACTTTGGCTGCAGTCTAATCACAGATCCTGCGACCCCCACGAGAATCGGGAATAGCGTGAGCACAGACACATGCCCGGACCTCACCTTCGTAAGCAAGAGCAGGGAGTCACAGTGGCAAAACATGATGGAAAATCTAGGCAGCGATCATTTATCCTCCGGATACGAATATCATCCGACACCATAAGACGCCAGATTGGACAGGCGAAAATCACTGACTGGAACGCGTTTCGCGGGGCTTGCAACAAATCTGAAGGCGGTATCCAATCACTGGAGGAATGGAGCGGCATGCTGAGAGAAACGCGACAACGATGCACAAAAAGTCTAAGGAGAACGACAGCAACGCCCGAAGTAGACGCCCACCTCCTCAGGCCATGGGAAGCGAGACGCAGTCTCACCAAAAGATGGCGGAAGCAAAAACACAACAGGAAACTAAAACTAAAGATAGCAGAAATTACGGCAAAGGCGGAAGAATACGCGATGCAACTCGCGAAACAAAATTGGGAACAACTCAGCGACTCGCTTAGGGGAACTCTAGGCACAGCCAGAACCTGGAATCTCTTAAGAGCACTAATCGATCCGACCAAAATAAAATCAGAAAACAATAAAGCCATCCAGAGATTCATCCACTCCTTCGAGGGATCAGACATCGCCCTACTGGAGAAGGCACGAGAAAAATGTTTTGGCGATCACAATCCCCCGCGATACAAAGGAACGTATCGAGGAGCCGAAAACGAGAAACTCGACCACCCCATAACTGTGGAAGAGGTTTACGCGGCCATGAGAAACACCACCTGAAACACGGCAGCCGGAGCGGACAGAATCGACAACGCCCTAATCCGCAACCTGAGCGACGACCTCATACAAGAGCTCGTCAGCTTTCTTAAACATTGGGAGGCGGAGACGGTTCCCGAAGATTGGAAACACGCCGAAGTAATAATGATACCTAAACCTGGTAAAAAGCTACAAATTGAAAACCTCAGGCCCATATCTCTCACGTCGTGCCTTGGCAAGCTTTACGAACAGGTTGTAACTTTAAGACTTCAAAATTACATGGAAGATAACGACTGTGTACCACATACCATGTTCGGCTTCAGAGCCAAGCTCTCGACGCAAGACGTTCTCCTCCAAATACAAGAAGATGTCCTGCGAAAGGTACCTCGGATGGGAGAAAATGACATAATGGCCCTGGACATCAAGGAGGCATTTGATAACATCAGCCACGAAGCCATCCTTACGGGCCTAGACAACCTGGATTGCGGACGCAGAATGCACGGCTTCGTCAAAGCCTTCCTGCCCGATAGAACTGCCACCATCGGCATAGGAGACCTTCGATCGGACAAAATTCGCACTCCAAACAAGGGAACACCCCAAGGGTCAGTTATCTCACCCCTACTCTTCAACATAGCTATGATAGGCCTAGCTCGAAAACTAGAGAACATCGAAGGCATCAGGCATGCAATGTATGCTGACGATATAACAATCTGGACAAACACGGGCTGTCTCGGAGAGAAGGAAGAAAGGCTACAGCAAGCGGCCTCTTGTGTAGAGCAATACCTCGCAGAAAGAGGACTCGCATGCTCGATCGAGAAATCGGAACTGCTGAGAGTCTGGAGAGGCAAGCAAAACCGGACCGTCCCAACCAACGAGGACCCAAAACTCAACGTCTACCTAGAAGGGACGCCCATACCCGAAAAGACAACAATAAGAATTTTGGGCATGTGGGTTCAATCCAACCATCGCAGTACTCACACTTTTACCCTACTGAAAGCAACAACGCTACAAGTCGCACGCATGATCACCCGCATCACCAACAGGCGACATGGCATGCGTGAAGAAGACACACTAAAACTAGTCAGAAGCCTAGTAGTTAGTCGAATCACGTACAGCCTACCCTACCAGTGCCTCAACAAAAATGAAATACAACAAGCGGATGCCCTGCTACGCAAAGCGTATAAGACAGCGCTCCGACTACCACGCAACACGTCTACAGAAAAACTCATGACTCTGGGATTACACAACACCTTTGAGGAGCTACGAGAGGCGCAGCTTTAGTCGCAAAAACTCAGGCTGTTGCAAACAACGACAGGAAGAGCGCTCCTGCAGAGGCTCGGATACCGCGAGCAGATGCGAGAAATGTCGAGGACAGCAACGATCCCCGACGAGCTTCGCAAGACCCTCAAGGTAGCTCCAATACCAAAAAACATGGATCCCAACCTCCATCGAGGCAGAAGAGAAGCGAGGGCCGAATTCATTGAGAAAACATACGCTCCTCAAGCCACGACCGTGTATACAGACGCGTCTTGGAGAGGAGGAGATACCAAAATCGCTGTAGCGGCGGTGGTCGATTCGTCTTTACGCGAAATGACCAGCGCGTCTCTCCGAGGCTGCACAGCTGCAGAGTCCGAGGAAGTAGCTGTTGCTCTAGCGGTGGCGGAGGGCTATACAACCGGGCGGTCACTAACAATACTCACGGACTCTCAAACAGCCTGCCGAAATTACATGAATGGCAGGATAGGTCGTCACGCGCTCCGTATACTCCTCGCAGCGAGCGACAGAATTAAAAACCAGGAAGAACAAAACGACAAGATCCCACACAAAATTGTGTGGGTACCGGGGCACACGGGGGCGGCAGGGAACGAAGAGGCCGACAGGATAGCTCGAGGATACATTACTTTCCGAGCATCCGACGAGACCGCCGAACTCGCGCCAGCACCCAGGGAATATTCGGCCATACTACAAAACTATAGAGGCAGAAGAATGCGATATCCCCCACCGCACAAATCTCTCAGCAGAGAGGAAGCTGTCACTTGGAGACAATTACAAACAGGCTCTTTCCCAAACCTACATATACTAAACAAAATGCACCCTACGATATACACGGACAAATGTCCCTGGTGCGACGAAAAACCTACACTATACCACATCACATGGGCCTGCCAAAACATACACGTGGTCCCCAAAATACAAAACCCGAGTGCGGAGCAGTGGGTGACTCTGCTGTCCAGCGACCGCTGTGAAGACCAACAAGGTCTGGTGCAGCGAGCTCAACGGGCGGAAGTGGCCAGCGGAGCCCTGGACTGAGGGCAACCGACCACTGATCAGAGGCGGACGACTTCGATAGAAGGCTCCTGGGGGTAGAACCAAGACGTCTCTGAAGATGCCCCAAACCGCAGGAAAAACCATTAGTGTAAATAAAGTTCTCCCTTCCTTCTGGAAACTTGGCTGGGCAGTGCTCCCTACTTGTGATCGGTTAGAGCGATGGAGTGTTTTACGCTCCAGTACCTGTACGAATTGCCCACTCCCGGAATCTAATCGCCACGCTACAGTCACCTGCGTGGTAGCGCGTGTCTTTTGGCGCGCGGTTCATGCGGGATTCCGTGGGCAGGGCATTTCGTACTTCGTCTCCCGCGGCCGATTCCCCAGCGGCCGTTTTGCTCGCCTGTTAATTGTTGCGGGTCTTTTTAGTTTATGGCGCAGTCGATGTGCCGCGGTCGCTGGTGGCTTTCGACGCCGCGCTGTGTGGCCGATTCTCGGCCGTCTCCGACGAGAGCTCATCAGTTTTTTGTCCGAGGAACTCTTTTTCTTGGGTGAGGAAGAGTTCCTCCGGCAATGGTCATGCCCATTCATTTCTGTGAATAATAGTGGTTTTGTCCTGGTTTTTAGGCCAAACTGGCGCTAAGGTGTCTTTTTAAATATTTCAATGTCAAATTATTGCCTTTTCACCCTTGTGTCAATAGGTATTCTATCATGTTTTACATCGCCCACGAGCAATTCATATTAGTTAGAGATGTTTATGGTAGCTGTTTAATTGGCTCGCCTTACATGCTTATTTTCATGTGTTCTTGAATATGTCACTGTACCTGGTAACCTTGGCATGTGTACATATGTAAATAAATTTTTTTCTAAACAGCTTCCTTCCTCTTCATTCGTTTTTAAGGCGGAATCCTTTAATGCCTCATCGGTGTGAGCAGGTGGTGTTGTCGACAGAAATATTAGACGTCACAGTGCGCAAATTTCAAACGGGGCCAATTGTACTTTGCCTAGTAACCATGCAACGAATTTAATTAAGGGATGGTATAGTGATTCTCCAAGTAGGTGGGACTGAGTATAGTTAATTAATTAATTAAGCAATTAGCCTAATTAACATTTCTAGTCGGATCATATAAATAAATAAACCGAGTAGGAAATTCGTCGAGTTGGAGAATCGAACCAGGGTCTCCGGAGTGCGAGACGAGCACGCTACCACTCCGCCATGCCAGCTCGATGGTTTGGAATGAACAAAGGCGTGTCTAGTGAATACGGTGTCTTCGTTCACTCCCATCTTCCATCCTATGCCAGACAGATATATTTCCTTTCCTCAAAAACTAATTTACCGACGAGCAAGGCATACAGCCAATCGGACGATGGCGTTCTATGGACTCCCTGGCAGCGTTGCAATCCGCTGTCGCGTTCCGCTCAGAGGCGGAACTGAACATCTTAACCACACATCAGTGACACAAGCAGCAACACCGCAGTTAAGGCTTTCGCCTCACCGCACTTTAGGTCAAGAAAGTGCCCCCTGATTTTTTTACGATTTCTGGCACCAAGTTCTTCGTGGTGGTGGTGGTGGTGGAACTTTATTTCCAGCGGATATAGAGGAGCGACCCGAAGTCACCCCCCGCTTAAACGGCGGCCGCTATCCCTTGGGCAGCGGCGGCGTCTTCAGCCAGCTGGAGGACCTTGATCTGTGTCCCCGGGTCGGGGCTGAGCAATAGAGCCTCCCAATGATCAGAGTCGGTAATGAAGCGACTCGCGGGTAGGGACTGCGGGCAGTTCCAGATCATATGATTTATATCGGCTTTGGCATCACAATTTTTGCATTTGTCTCAGTAGAGTCCATCCGAATAGAAGCTACACAATTGGGGATTTGGATAGGTTTTAGTTTGAAGTTTACGCCAGGCTTTGGCCTGTTGCTTGGAAAGCGTTTTATCTGCTGGGGGAAATCTGAGTCTTGCAAGCCTGTAGTGCTGCAGGATTTCTCTGTAAGAAAACAATCTGTCCTTGCCGGAGTATAGGGCGGGTGGACTGCACGACCCAGCTCGGCGGGACAGTTCTCGAGCTAGGTTATGAGCCGCCTCATTACCAGCAAGGGAGGCATGAGCAGGCGTCCAGATTAGGCGAATGCGCCGCGTGGGCTGATAATTTAGCAGAATCCGTGCTGCTTGTGGAGAGATTCTTCCAAACGTGTAGTTACGTATTGCCAATTTTGAGTCGCTGACAATGGTTTCTGCCGAGGATCCCGCAATGGCTAGAGCAATGGCTGTTTCTTCTCCAACATGTGTGTGCTGAGTGCGTATAGTGCCCCCAGTTATGAATGTACCACATTCCGTGGTGACCACAGCTACCATCTTGTCAGCCGAAGAATCTGCTGCATCAACATGTACCACAGAGGTATCATTAAGGAAACGTTTGCCTAATGATTTGGCTCTCTCTGCACGACGTTCAGCGTGGAAATCGGGGTGCATGTTCCGAGGTAGTGGAGGAATGACCAGAAGCTGGCGTATATGCTTGGGAAGGTCAGTTGTTGGTCCGCCTTGTCGTTCGTATGTTATGCCGAGTGTGGACAGAATGTGTCTGCCAGTTGGTGTGGCCGTTAGTCGTTCGTACTGCGAGACGGTTACCGCTTCAATAATCTCACTTAGGGTGTTATGAAGACCGAGACCTAAGACTTTCTCAGTCGCTGTGTGCATGGGTAGCCCAACTGCCTGTTTGACGCATTTTCTGATTATGGCTTCCACTTTCTCTTTTTCAGCTGACTTGAGATGTAGGTAAGGGCATACGTAAGCGATGCGGCTGATCACAAAGGCTTGTAATAAACGGAGAGTATTGCTTTCCCTCAATCCCGAGTGGCGGTTACTAATGCGGCGAATGAGTCGCATAATTTGCTGCGAGGTTCCCTGAAGCTTCTGAATTACGTCACAGTGAAGTTCGCGGTGCCGTGTTTTGTTTGCTACATCCGGTCGCTTTATGGGAATGCCCATTAAGTCCTTTTTCTTGGGCCCTCCGCACAACCACACAGGAAGGGGTCAGTCAACCCGGCGGGAAAAGAGGGGGCGCCGAATGGCGGGGGATTACAGGAGACTTCAAACTCCCCTTATGGACGGAGTCGTTAGGCGGCATCCTGTGTGCACGTGTGTACGGCGAGGCTGACCCGCGTCACAGTGCGTGGCTCTTTGTACCATGTCTGCAGCGGCATGCTTTGACCTATTGTCACGCTAGCTGCAGGCATGAGGAGCGACGACGAGAAACAGATGAGTTGAAATGGCGTTCCTCGAACTTGGCGGCAACCGGACCTTGGGAAAGCGAGTGTTCGCGAAGCTCGCAGCGGGAAAGCATAATTATCCGAAATCGTGATGGTGGAAAGTGTGCATATGTGTACAGTGTCGCGATGAGTTAGCTTCTTTCCCCAATCATTCATTGGTTGTGTTATTCTTTCCCCAACTGCTGATTTGTGGTATTTTCCTTTCCCCAATAAGTTATTGGGTGGATGTTTGTATAGGACTTGATTGGTTATTCTCCCACCGAGGGCGGGGACATTGGTTTTAAAACCAGCTGCTTCGGCAGGACCGAGGGCTGGTTTCGTCACCTAGAACTGCGAGCCAGTCAAGTGTAAATATGTTTTCTCCTTGCTTGTATCCTCCTTTGTGCTTTTAATTGTTATAAAAGTTTAACCTCTCCAGAAGTGTCCTCTTGCAATGTGATTGAGCAAAACGAATCTTCAAGACGTCAAGAATCCTACAACAATCATCTTTAACTAAATTTCCCTCTACGTCATCAAGAGGGAATCCAACTGTCACCATTGAAGCCGTGTTCTTGTAGAATTAGGCCCAAGATTTTAATTTTGGGTACTCGAGGAATGGGGACTCCGCGAATACTGAGTTCGATGGCCGGTGGGGGTTGCGCAAGGGATCTGATTTTGCGGAATATGAGAAATTCAGATTTGGCTGGAGAGCACCGCAACCCCCTGGGGTCTACATAGTTCCCCACGATATCGATGGCACGCTGGAGTCTCTCTTCGATTTCGGCATCACTGCCCTCGGCGGTCCACAAGGTGATATCGTCAGCGTAGAGGTTGTGGTGGAGTTGCGGGATCTGCGCTAATTGGTGTGGAAGTTTCAGCATTGCAACGTTGAAGAGAAAGGGTGACAGGACCGATCCCTGCGGGGTGCCCTTGTTGCCGAGGGGGAAGTCACGCGAGTGGAGACCTCCTACTTGAAAATGCGCCTTTCTACCTGTGAGAAAGTCGCGGATATAGTTGAAGGTGCGGGCTCCCACCCCGAGGTCATGAAGGTTCTCCAAGATCGCATCATGTCTGACATTGTCAAAGGCCTTTTCCAGGTCGAGTCCAAGAATTATTCTGGTGTCCCGCGTTTTTGCCTCAATAATGTGATGTTTGAGCTGAAGCATTACATCCTGCGTAGAAAGTTTTGGTCGAAAGCCAATCATGGTTGGGGGGTACAGCTCGTTCTCCTCCATAAACCTGTTTAGGCGGGTATGAACTACGTGCTCCATGAGCTTACCTACACAAGACGTGAGCGAAATTGGCCTGAGGTTCTCAAGGCTGAGTGCATTCCCGGGTTTTGGAATGAGAATGATCTCTGCCGTTTTCCATATTTGTGGAATTGAGCCCTCCGACCAGCATTTCTGCATATAGGGAAGCGCACCTGAAGTTTGCTGCCACTGCACCAGCGCCACTTCTTCCCTGCCGGTCATTTTGGCGTTTCCGTCCGGGCACGTCGCGGGCGGAGCGCATTGAGCGAGCAGCCTGTCGACTGGTATGCGCGTGCTGCTCGCGCAGCTGTCACTCTCTCATTGTGAGCACGCGCCGTCCTGCTCGCGGGCGCACAAAAGTGTTGTTCCCGCTCGCTGTGAATTCCGCGACGTTTTAAAAGTGGAGAAACTTGTTGTGTCTGGGGCTGTCACAATAGTTCTCTGAACATCGACGGCCAAGGACTGCCCGTGGAATTCTACAGATTTCCTGGAGATGTCCTACATTCTTGGGGGAAAAAATTTAATATTGGAAAATTGTAACGTACAGTAACGGAAATATTGAAGGTAATGGTCCACCCTTTCTATATGCAGCAAAATCTTAAATATTTTTCATCGCTCGTATCGAGCAGTTGACGATAGGAAAAACGTTAAAACGAAAAAAAAATGCCCTATCGATGGGAGATTGCTATAGTGAAATCTTCCAGTATATGAAAAAAAAATGCGTTCATACACTTTTTCCTATTAAAAAGTGTTTTTGTCCGGTGTATGAAATGGATGAGAACGAGAAACGGCAGGCCTCGATAACTGCTATGGGCAGGGTGAAGTAAGCTTTTGCCTGTTGCTAAACACGTTTGGCATGTTGCACGCGTAATATTATTTCTGAGCAGTTTTTGTTGTAATTCACTAAGCATGCGGTGTTTAGTAAAGCTCGCGCTAACGAAACTCATTTCTTTTGCCATCTTTTATTTTGGAGACTGACAACAGCTAGCGGCATTATGCAGACGCGTGTGAGGCAAGGTCAGTGATCGCCTCAATGTTCCGGCTTGTGACGCCTGGCTCAATTTTCGAAGTTGCTTTACATGTAAAAAATTTCTAAAAACAAAAATAATCAAAATGTTTGCTTGCACATGAATGAGCGTTTGCATGTGAGCGATGGCTCTGCAAATAAATTGGGGATGCGCGTGCGCTGTAATCGGCATTAAAATAAATATACCAACCGCTTATCTCCGTTGTAGCGATTGACCAAACTAGAGCATTTTTTCTCTTTGCCGTATATAGCAAGAAGCTGGTAGGCGCATTTCGTGAGTGTTTTCGTTTTTCTCCTCAGCCTCCCGTGTCGCCTTAAGGCCACTTTATTTTAAGTTAAAATAAAAATTATTTCCATTATTTTTCAGCGAAACACGTAACAAATTCCTTATTATTTGGCCAACAAACCTGCATGCATCTAACTGCTCAGCCACCCAACGAAATTAAGCATCTTGCGAAGATGGCTGCGCCAAAAAAAATGGTATTTACCTCGAATTTCACGTCTTAAATGACCTCGTCATTTACTTGCGATACACATTTCGCCGTTACGGTACCGGCTTTTTCGTCAACAATCTGCTTCACGTAGTGGGCCTGATCCACTAGCAGTTCATTTTTCAAGTTTGCGCAGCGAAAAAAAAAAATTCACTGTCCACTATCTGAGAGTGTACTGCCGCGACAGAAACAAATGCGAACAGCGCAGTGCCTAGGCGCTCCGCTGTTGGAATTTATTTTCGTCACGCTTATACTTGGCTCGCAACACAAATACGCTGGAGACATCAGTGATACAATAATGTACCACTCTAGCGTCTTTTTGTTACTACCGAGATAAAAATGCATTGAAGATAAATTCCGACTGCGCAGCGCGTGGGCGCCCTGCAGTCCGCATTTTTTTCTAGCGCCCCTGTACATTTTGCTAATCCTCTGAAGCTCGTCAGCGTTCAAGCACGAGGGAAAAAGCTCGCGACTGCACAAAGAGATTTGCAGGCTGGCCAACACGTGCAAAGTACGTGCAGAACTGGCTTTTTTTCAGGAGAAAGCGCGCTGCTCGCGCAGCTACTCAATGGGAGGGAGACCGGTTTGCCCGGACAATAGTGCGGAGTCGGCCGGTGAGGGCGCTTTGCAGTGGCGTCCGCAGCGCCCCCCTGCGAAGCTGCGGTCCCCTATACTCAGTTAGTGATTGTAGCGACTGTTCATCTAGGTTGCGGAGGATCTTGTTGGATACTGCATCTGGGCCAGAGGCGGATTTACAATTTAGCCTGGCAATCTCTGCCCTAACCTCATCCACAGTAATCGGGGAGTCGAGCTGCGTGTTTTCCGGACCAGCATAATCTGGGAAGGCTTGGATAGGAGCATTGCCAATATATCTGTCTTTAAGTTCAAGGAAAAGGTCCTCTGGTGTGCCTCCGTATGCATGCACAAGCTTTTGCAGGTTCTGCCTCTGGGTGGTTTTGCTACCTGCAGGGTCAAGTAGATGACGGAGCAAGTTCCAAGTCTTAGAGACTCCCATATTGCGATCCATGCGGTTGCATATGTCCTCCCAGTTTTGCTGAGTAAGTTTGACCGCATGATCCTCGATCTCCTTGTTTAGCCCAGCTATTCTTCTGCGCAGATTGCGGTTCCACCGCTGTCGTTTGAGTCGGTGTATACACTCCTTTTTGATACACTCCTTGTTGACACACCTCCAGTGACAGGGGATACCCGGTCTGTGTATGCCCATGTGCTTGTGTGCAGTGTTTTCGAATGTTCCTGTATAGCGAGGTTTTATTGCGAAAGCAGTAATACTCTCACTTTCAAGCCTTCGCGTGACCCGGCCGCAGTTACCTTTGACCTTTAGCGGAGTGAACATGGGCGACCAACTCGTTCCTTCAGATAGCCGGGCTGTAGTTTTTCTCTGGCAATAATATCGATCAACTTATCTCTAGTTGCAATGACACAATAGTTCAACTACAACAATGGTCGTCCTATAATTCTATGACAATTAACGCAAATAAAACAAAAGCTGTTATCTTTCGGGCAAAGAATAAGCCACTCCTTCCTCATGCCGACATTATTTTTAACTCTCGTCCTGTTGACATTGTTGACCATTTCAAAAGCCTTGGTGTGACATTTACTGCTCACATGTCCTGGGAAACTCATGTGAACTTACTAGTGACGAATTTAGCTCGGATAACTGGAGTAATTGGTCGTCTCAGATACATTCTTTCTACAAAACTTAAACTATTGGTTTATAATTCACTCTTTTATTCACATGTTAACTATTGCCAACTTGTTTGGGGTACAACTACATTCTCTAATCTACAAAAAATTTATGTCATGCAGAAGCGATACCTACGTCATGTGTACAACGCTGGTTATCATGCAACAACTGCAGGTTTTTTTCATAGAGCGCATGTCATTACGGCTCATAAACTATATCTCTACCGTCTGAGTACTAGATTTAAATATGAAGTAAGATATAACATACATAATCTTTGTACTCTGGCATATTTAGAAAAGAATGAACAATATTATGCTACAAGACATGGAGAATGTTGGAAAATCGTTGCACCCCGTTTGAACTCTGGCATGGAACGCCTATGTTATTCTTTACCATCACTGTTAAACCATTATCTGTCTACTAACTTTGATTTATTTATTTGCTCCACTGCTAAGCTTCGCTCTATGTTTACTGAGGATGAATAACTGATTTTACTTATCCTGGGATTTCATTTTTCGGACCACTCTGTTTTGCTTCTGTTCTGCACTGATCAAGTGTTTTCATTTTCTTTTGTTTGACTGTGTGAATTGATTGCTGTTGACCAAACGCTGCTCATTAAGTGGGGCGACGGACTCGTCAAGCCGCCTATTGACGGCTTTTTTCCGTCGTCCTCCATCTGTGTACTGCACATGGTGGAAATAAAGTCTTCTTCTTCTAGTTACACCACGCCGCGCACCTGTGGCGCTACTGCCGTTCTGACGTCATACCAGCTGAAGATTGTGGGCCACTAGCTCGCTCGTTCAGAGAGCCCGGCTGCAGTTACGGTGTGTTTGCGCACCTGTGGCGCTACTGCCAATGTGACGTCATACCAGCTGTAGATTATGTTTTATTGCGAAAGCAATACTACTCGCACTTGCAAACCTTCGCGTGACCCGGCCGCAGTTACGTTTGACCCTTAGGGGAGTGAATATGGGCAACCAACTTGCTCCTTCAGATAGCCCAGCTGCAGTTACGCCGCGCCGCGCACCTGTGGCGCTACTGCCGCTGTGATGTCGTACCAGCTGTAGATTTTTTAAGCATGAAATGCTTTTAGCCCCCGTTGTCGGCAGCGTGGTGATGTCACGCCGAGACCGAGAGCCATCATCCGGGCACTGAAATCCACTCATCCAGGCATTGAAATCCACTCATCCGGGCATTGAAATCCACTCATCCGGGCATTGAAATCCACTCATCCGGGCATTGAAATCCACTCATCCGGGCATTGAAATCTACTCTTCCGGGCACTGAATTCCAGTCATGTTTAGAAAAAAATTTATTTACATATGTACACATGCCATTGGATTGGATTGGAGTAAACTTTATTTGTGCCTGCAGTTGGACGCTCGCGCGCCCCGACGAGGGCCTACGTCGTCTACGAGGCTGCCGTTACTCGGCGCGGGTCTCCGCTCGCCGTTGCCGGCTCGCTGGATCCCTGCCTTTCGAGCGCCCCGAGGACCTGCTGGACGGCCCATAGCTGTTGGTCATGGTCGTTGCTCTTCGCGGCTGCCTCCAGCCGCGGCGGGATTGTTCCTGATCTTGCTTCCTTTGGATTTTTGATGCAGTCCCACAGGATGTGCGTGTGATCTGCCGGCTCCCTCCGGCAGACTCTACAGGTATCGGTCGGGTAGGTCTCGGGGTACATGCGATGCATCAGTCTCGGGCTCGGTAGCGATCCGGTCTGGAGCTGTCTCAGTAGTACCGCCTCCGCTCGACTCAGCCTCGGGTGCGGGGGTGGGAGAGTCCTGCGAGCCAGGCGGTAGGCCTTCGTGATTTCGCTGTAGTCGGTCATGCGGTCCTTGGCTCCGAACCACGTCGGACGGTCTGTTGCCGGGGCGCGGTTGGTTAGCGCTCGCGCCGCTGCATGTGCCGTCTCATTGTGGTTCGCACTGCGTTCCGACGCGTCGCCCGCGTGCGCCGGAAACCACTTGATTCTTACTCTTCTGTCTTGCAGTTTAGTCGCTCGTAGTACGCGCTCGGCCTCCCTGCAGACTTGGCCTTTGGCGAAGTTTCGCACCGCCTGTCTCGAGTCACTCAGCACCGTGTAGCAGTCTGCGTCGGCAATGGCCAGGGCGATGGCCACCTCCTCCGCTTGTTCCGCTCCGGCGCCTCTCACGCTCGCTGCCGTCTTCGTGGCGCCGGTCGACGCCTCTATGACGACCGCTGCGAAGGCGTTCCGTTGGTATTCGGCCGCGTCCACGTACCGCGCGTGCTCGTCGTTGGCGTGCAGGTCGATGAGAGCCTTGGCCCTCGCCGCTCTTCTTTCCTTGTTATACTCGGGGTTCATGTTCTTGGGTATGGGGTCGATTCTGGTCTGGCGTCGGACCTCTTCGGGGACGGGGAGCTTCGTCTGCGCGTCGTTCGAGTGTCCTATTCCCAGGTCGTCCAGTATCTTCCTCCCGGCTTTGGTCGTGGACAGCCGCTCCAGTTGAGAGGTCCGTTGCGCTTCGGCTATTTCTTCGAGCGTGTTGTGGATCCCGAGTTGTAAGAGGCGGGTCGTGCTCGTGGACTCGAACAGGCCCAGCGCCGCCTTGTACGCTCTCCTGATGATTACATTAATTTTGTTGCGTTCGTGTTGCAGCCATCTATGGTAGGCTGCAACGTACGCGACGTGGCTGATGATGAAGGATTGGACGAGCCTGATTAGGCTCTCCTCTCTCATGCCAGCCTTCCGGGAAGTTACTCTTTTGAGGAGTCGCATAGCGTTGGCCGCTTTTGCCGTGAGACGGGCGATGGTTTCGCCGTTTCTTCCATGCTTTTCGATGACCATGCCTAGGATCCTGATTTTGCTGACCTCGGGGATCACGTTGCCGGATTTGGTTACGATTCTGATTTTTTCGCATTCGCGTTGTCTGCTCTTGCATCTGCCATTGTTGGTAGGTGGGAGTATGAGGAGCTCCGATTTGCTCGGCGAACATCTCAAGCCGGTGCCTTCCAGGTGGTCTTCTATCGCGTCGACGGCTGCTTGCAGAGCGCCCTCGATGTGGGCGTCACTGCCGCCGGTCACCCACAGTGTGATATCGTCCGCGTAGATGGTGTGCCTGACGTCTTCGATGTCCGCGAGCTTCTCGGCCACTCCGATCATTACCAGGTTGAACAGCATCGGCGAAATGACCGATCCCTGCGGTGTGCCGGTGCTCCCGAGCTTCTTCTCTTGCGTTTGTAGGTCGCCTGCTCGTAGCTGGGCGGTCCTGTCCGTGAGGAAGTCCTTGATGTAGTTGTAGGATCTTTCGCCCATGTTGAGCTTAGAGACTTGGGACAGAATCGCCGAGTGTTTCACATTATCAAAGGCGCTCTTTAGGTCGAGACCCAGGATTGCCTTGTTGTCGCGGGCGCTGCCGCCATTGTCTATGATTTGGTATTTGAGCTGCAGCATCGCGTCCTGCGTGCTGAGGTGCTGTCTAAAGCCGATCACCGTGGCCGGATACAGCCCCTCTCGTTCCAGGTAGTCTTGCCACCTGTTGAGCAGGACGTGCTCCAGCACCTTGCCCACGCAGGACGTGAGCGAGATGGGCCGAAGGTTGTCCGTGTCCGGTGGCTTCCCCGGCTTGGGTATCAGGATAGTCTTGGCTGTCTTCCACTGCTTTGGTAGCGCGGCCGCTCTCCAGCACTTGTTGAAGTATTTTGCGAGGTTCTCAATCGAGCCGTCGTCGAGGTTCTTGAGCGCCTTGTTCGTGACGAGGTCCGGGCCAGCTGCCGACCGGCTGTTGAGGGCGTGCAGGGCCGCGCGGACCTCCTCGACGTCGATGTCACGATCGAGCTTCGCGTTGGGTAGGCCGCCGTACGGCGCGTGTTGTTCGGTGGGCGTAGTGGGCAGGTATTTGTCATTGATGCGCCTGGTGACTGCATCAGCACCCAGTACCGAGACATCCCGATGTATGAGCTTGGCGAGTCTATCCCTTTGGTGCGACTTGGTCTTCGTTTCGTCGAGCAGGTGCCGCAGCAGGTTCCACGTCTTCCCGCTATGCATCTGCCCGTCTGCCGCGTTGCAGATCTCGTTCCACTGTTGCGTGCATAGAGCGCGGCAGTGCTCCTCGATCGCTCGGTTGACCTCCGCCACCTTCTTTCTGAGTCTGCGGTTGAGCCGTTGGTTCTTCCAGCGACTGAGTATCGACTGCTTGGCTTCGATAAGATGCGCCAGCCGGCTGTCTACTTTATCAATCGCAGCGTCCGTTTCAATTTCTTTGGTCGCGTCGCGTACGCTCTTGGTGATTTCGGCCGTCCACGTCTCTATGTCTTCGATCTCGCCGTCAGCGTCTGTCTTCTGGCTTCTGGCGTCTCGGAAGGCATCCCAGTCTACCCATCTGTGTGTTTTGATGCTGGTGTCGTTGTGTTCCGGTATGCTGATTTCCACGATGGTGTGGTCGCTGCCGAGGTCGGTTCCCGTGTTTCGCCAGGTGATCGCGCCCCGGACGTCGTTCTTGACGAACGTGAGGTCCGGAGTGGTGTCCCGGGACACAGAGTTACCGATTCTCGTCGGGTGCGTCGGGTCCGTGATGAGGGTGAAGTCGAGTTCCATGGCGTCTTGGTACAGGTCGCGGCCCTTTGCTGTGTACTTGTTGTAGCCCCAGGCTGGGTTCATCGCGTTGAAGTCGCCGCAGACGATTAGCGTGTTGCGGCCTGCCGCGGTGCTAGCTCTGTGTAGTATTGTTTTGAATCTCTGTTTTCTCTGCGATGGGTTGCTGTATATGTTGAGCAGAAAAATGCTTCCTTTTCTCTTCTTGCCCGGAATGATTTCGGTGAGTGTGTGCTCGATCTTCATATTGCTTTGCAGCTCGTGCTCAACGAACGTGATTCCTTTCCTGACCAGGGTGCACAGGCCTCTCCCGTCGGGCTGGCCCTTGTGCACTCTGTAGCCGGGCAGGGACGGTGCGTCGGTGAGCGTTTCTTGTAATAGGATCACGTCTGGTTTGCGCGCGGCATGTGCGATGTGCTGTTGGATGACTGCCTTCTTCCTTCCGAGGCCGCGACAGTTCCACTGCCACGCTGTTATGGCTGCTGCTGCTGTTGCGTTGGCAGCCATGGTTGCGTTGGTGTGTACGCGGTTCCCTGGTTGGGTGGGTGTTGCGCGAAGAGGGGCGCAAACGTCGGGTGGCTCACTATCGGCTGTAGGGTCCTTTCGATATAGGCGAATCTGTTCGTGTTCTCGGCTTGGTAGATCTCCATTGTTTGTTTCATTGCTGTCACTGCTGCGATGTTCGCCGTGATTAATTGTTCGAGTTTGGTGAACGTCGCTTCGAATTTGGCCTCGGGGTTGTCGATTCGATTGTTCTCTGTTTGCTTGCGCGTGGCCTCGACGGCTCGCTTCTTAGGTGCCGGTTCCTCTACGGCTGTCTCCTGGGTGTTCATGGTTGTTTCGTCGGTCGTGCTTGTGCTTGGCGTGAGTCTCTGTGGAGGCTCGTTGTTGCATTGCAGCAACTTACGGATCTCGGCGATCTCTCTCGTGAGGCTGTTGATGGTCGTGCGCAGCGCCGCGTTCTCTTGTCTTAATGTCTCGTTGGCTTCTCGCATCTTGTTTATATCGTCTTTCTTCGTGGTTTCGGTGATTTTATGCGCGTTCCTTATATTGTTCCCTTTAGCTGCTTCAGCCCAGCTGACTCGCTCACGTGATGGTGACCTTTTCCTACTGAGGCTTCTCTTGCAGCTGCTGTCTCTGGAATGTGGTGCGCGGTTCTCAGATGGAGTCCTTGACTTTCCCGCAGCTGGCGGCTTGTCGAGTGGCGGGAAATCACTCTCCGACAGCAGCTGGCGTTCGGCCTGTCGGCGCTCCCATTGTCGCTTGCGCACTACGTAGGGGATCTTGTATTTCGCCTTGCACGTTCGGTCTCCGGTCGGGTGTTCGTCCCCGCACAGCTTACATTTAGGGGTACAGCGATGGTCTTCTTTGGGGTTGGCGAGTCCGCAGGCCAGGCACGTCTTGATATTGGGGGTCGGGCACACGTCCTTTCGGTGTCCCACTCGGCCGCACTGCTTGCAAACGTCGATCTGTTTCCTGTAGAGGCGGCACGGTATCAGGGTGACTCCGTATCGGACGAAGTTCGGTACCTTGGGTCCCTGGAACACCACGATCGCGGTGGTCGTGCTGCCGATCCTCTTTGCGCCCACTGCTAGCGGGTTTCTCTCGTTGACGATGTTCCTATCTATCTCTTCGGTGCTCGCATCGATGGGGATGCCTCTGATGATGCCCTTTACGGTGTCGTGAGGAGCCGTGCGATATGCGCTGACTTCGTAGGAGTTGTCTTGAATATAGATTTCCTGGATTTTAGCGTACCTAGCCGCGTTGTCTTCGTTCGGTGTACTGACGACCATGATGTTCTGTTGCGTGTTGGGGCAGATGGTGTCCGCGGCGCTTTCCTCGCTCGTGATCTTGGCCGCGGCGAGTATGGCCGCAGCGACGGTGGTGGTGCCGGTCTTGACGATGTCCAGTCCCCCTCTGGGTCTGACGACTATCTTGCTCTCTTCCAGTGGCATGGCTGGCATGCGTGCTGCCTTGATGGCCGAGGCTCTGACGTTCTTGTGGAATTTCGATTTCGGGCTTGTTTGACTCCCGCCGGGTCCGTCAGGCTTGCCGCCGTCGGGGGTCCGCTGGCGCAGCCTCGACATGCGTTCCCCCGCGAGCGTCCATCCGGCGTCATTGTGGTATTCCTCTGGTGATATCTCTTTGCCTTGAACTTGAACGCACATTTGGTTGTCTACAATCATTGTAGACGTAGCGGACGCCTCCCTCGTCGTAACGGACGCCTCCATCTCGGCCGCCGCCGAGGAGTACGGTTGAACTTGAACGCACATTTGGTTGTCCACGATCATTGTAGACGTAGCGGACGCCTCACTCGTCGTAACGGACGCCTCCATCTCGGCCGCCGCCGAGGAGTGCGGCAGGCGGCGACCGGTGCGACGGTGCTGGGCCTAGCGTCCGCGGGACAAGCTTAGGCCTAGCACACTTTCACACGGCAGCGGTAGAAAAAGTCACAAAATTTGGCAAAGAAAAACGCACCTCTAGGGTCAGCTGGTATCGGTCGATGCCGCTCGCCTTCACGGACACATTGGTGCAAGGAAAACTTTGTTTCGAGGCAATTAGCACTGCGTAATTGGTTAGCAGTGACAGAGCCGATGTGAACACGTCTGCTCCGGCGGCATGGAGCGGGGGTACCCCTACACATGCCAAGGTTACCAGGTACAGTGACATTTCCAAGAACACATGACAATAAGCATGTAAGGCGAGCCAATTAAACAGCTACCATAAACATCTCTAACTAATATGAATTGCTCGTGGGCGATGTAAAACAGAATAGAATACCTATTGACACAAGGGTGAAAAGGCAATAATTTGACATTGAAATATTTAAAAAGACACCTTAGCGCCAGTTTGGCCTAAAAACCAGGACAAGACGACTATTATTCACAAAAATGAATGGGCATCTGTCACAAAATTCGGCGCATTTTAGGAACAAACAAAGAAAAACCGCCGCGCGCACGGCGTCTCGCCGGCGCGAGCCCGACGGGGGAGAGGGGGTAGCCCCCGCCGAGCGCGTGCCTCTCTCTCCACCGCCGCGGCGTGCGCCGAAGAAATGAGTCATCCCCGCCGATTATTCTCGAACATGCGAGTCGGTTCTACAGCTGACGGGGGGAAGAGGGGGAAGCCTTGCGTGCGCTAAGACACGTCCCCCTCGCCCGTCGGCGTCGGCGCCGCTCAAGAACACGCTCGAAACTTCGAGATGCGACCCCCGACCTCTGACCAATGGGGACGCGCCGCCGGTGAGAAGAGGAAAGGGAGACAGCACTGCCAATGCTGCGTGTATGTGCGCGCCTACTCGGGCGCGAACAACAAACAGACAGGAGAGCGAGCCTATAAAGAAGGACGTTGACCGCTATCAGTCAGTCCGGACCGCCGTTTAAGCTTCATCGAAGCGCGCCCGTTCGACTCCCGGGGAAAACACCACTCGGCCAGCCACGGACCAACGAGGCAACGTTCGCCAGTCTGCGGGACGGCATCGTCGTGGAGCTCTGGTCGTCGGACTGCCGCAGTGCCCGGTGAACAAATTGTGTTTTGTTTGTTTACCTCTCTCTTGTGTTAGAGCACTTTAGGTGCAATATTGCCTTTGTATTGCATTCTCTCTCTAATTTAACTTTGCACGAGTTGCATTGTGTTGCTAATCTTTGTACTAGTGTTTGTGAAACCCTCTGTATCGTCTCTTTGCTATATAAACCTTGTTTTGTTTTGTGAACCTTTGGCTCCGACCCATTCTCTGGCTTGCGACCAGCGAAAGCTGGGCACCGAACGCCCAAAAACCTCTTGTCACTTGGTGGCTGGTCTCCGCTGAGTTTGCCACGCTGAGTCGAGGGCAGCTCCTTCGAGTCCGAGACCGCTACCCCCACACGCTCTAAGGGTGTCTGGGAGCTTCCCACTAAAAGTGCGCGAAGTCTGGGTGACAATATAATCTGGCGTCCGCGACAGGACGTTTGGTGTTGCAAGCACAGAGAACGGAGAAAGAGTCAGAAGGAGTTTACGAATCGTAAACGAGTGTAGCAGCAGAGCGATATTGTGAGGTGCCGCGCCGAAGCGGTTAGTGATGTTCACCGTGTAGAGGTATTCATTGCCTTGAATGTAAAGTTCGGTCTCCAAATATGAGCTTTAAGGAGCTAAAGGAGCTAGTAGAGGCCGGTCTCCAGATGGGGATGACCGGAGCCGAACTACGTAAATGGGTGGACCAGGAAAGAGAGAAGGCCGAGAAAGAAAGAGAGAGGGCTCGGGAAGAAGCCGAGAAAGAAAGAGAGCGAGCTCGAGAAGAAAGAGAGAGAGAGAGACAGCGCGCTAGAGAAGCCGCTGAGAAAGAGAGGCAAAGGAAACGAGAAGAAAGAGAGAGAGAGAGACAGAGCGCTAGAGAAGCCGCTGAGAAAGAGAGGCAAAAGAAACGAGAAGAAGAACAGAGAGAACGGAAAAGGCGCGAAGAAGCGGCCGAAAGAGCTTTTGAAAAAGAAATGGCAATCATTCAGAGGAAGATTGCTGAAATTCGGCGTTTGAACAACGTCAGGAAGCCTGTGGAGCTTAACCCCGGAGAGGCCGGGTGGAAGACTAACGAGTCTAATTTGTTGACAACCACGGAAGAGGTTGTAACTAGCTCCACTAGTGAGAGTGTGGTTGTGGAACAGCCTGTTCCTGCAACTGAAACCACAGAGAGTGAAGAACAAACCGGAGTGCCGCTTCCTCTAGAAATTGATTGTGTAGCTACTACCGAGGTAGTAGGCATTCAGGTAAAGGCCGACCTGACGCTGCAGTCAGAGGGGACCCTAGAGCAGCCGCCTGAGGACGAAGAAGCAGTTGAGATCTCTATGGAGGAGTCCGAGTGCTACACCTCTGAGTCCGGCAGTGAAGACCACGAGAAAGAGTGGTTAAATGGCACTGAGTGTGAAAGCTCAGACGTTGTGATAACGGAGGAGAGCGCACTCAGTGAAGACCCGGAAGCCGTTCCGAGTGAACCCTCGAGCAGCGAGGAGGGCTTTCCCGATGAGGAGGGCGAGGAAATTGATGCCTATAACGAAGGCGAGGAAATTTTTGCTTCCGAGGAAAGAGTAGGGGCAGCGGAAGGAAAGGAACAGACTGGGGAAAAGTCTGCTTACGACTGCACCGAAAATAACCAACTGACGGAAGGAATGGAGGCAGGAGTACTGAAAAGTGAGGAGAATGAGTCTCCAATGACTCCTGAGCCATGCTCTGAGCATTGCGCTCGAAGAGTAGTCAGGAAGAAGAAAAGGAAAAAGGACTTGGAAGAAGAAAGTTCAGTCCCCGATGAACAAAAAGGAGCTGAACCAGTGGATTCATCGCGAGAGAACAACTCGGATGACGTCATTGACAATGAACCGGATGTGCCCCGCAGAAGAGCTTGGAAGGAAGTAAAAAGAAAGAGGAATGAGTCGGACACCACCAAAGCAGGTGAAACCGAAAAGCAGAAGCCCTGGAGAAAATTCAGGAAGAAAGTGAATAGAGACAGAACCAAGCTGAAGACAGCCGAGCCGAATGCAAGCGAGCTGCACGAGCACCGCAGCAAGGTCAGAAAGAAGCTCAGAGGTACGAGCCCAGCCTACAGCAAGGACTCAGTGTGGAGGCGCAAACGAAAACAGAAGAGCGCACACGGAAAAGAGAGCAAACACCTGAAGCGCAGCCGTCGTAAGCGAACTGGCGTTAAATTTGCCCGCAACAGACGCGCTGGCCACAGGAAAAAAAAAGAAGGGCTCGAAGACTGGTCGCAGAACCAGAGAGGAGTACGAGCAGGAAGCGGAGCCAAAAACCGCGTTCGGAAGAGAAGCCTCAGCATGAGGCGGAAGAAGAGTAGAATTCGTGACAGGAGGAAAGGTCAGAGTCGCGTAAGAAAGAGAATTGAAAGTGTGACTGAAAGATTGAAGGAAACAGTAATTCTCCGAGCCCGCTGGGTAGGCCGAACTTGGAAGTATAGGCGAAAGTGTGTCTTGTACTTGCGTGCTCCATGTTTGTAGCCTTGTCTTAATGTATTGCCCGTATCGCGGCGTGCTTTGAAGTGCATTGGGAACACTGCATTTTGTTGTGTATGTGAAAAGCATCAAGGTATTGATGTATGTATTTTGGCATACGCCACTGACTTTGTGAGCGCATGCATGGGCGCGCGAATTTTGTGTTTTGTGAATATTGTTACACAATATTCTTAAAGGAAGGGGCAGTGTCACAAAATTCGGCGCATTTTAGGAACAAACAAAGAAAAACCGCCGCGCGCACGGCGTCTCGCCGGCGCGAGCCCGACGGGGGAGAGGGGGTAGCCCCCGCCGAGCGCGTGCCTCTCTCTCCACCGCCGCGGCGTGCGCCGAAGAAATGAGTCATCCCCGCCGATTATTCTCGAACATGCGAGTCGGTTCTACAGCTGACGGGGGGAAGAGGGGGAAGCCTTGCGTGCGCTAAGACACGTCCCCCTCGCCCGTCGGCGTCGGCGCCGCTCAAGAACACGCTCGAAACTTCGAGATGCGACCCCCGACCTCTGACCAATGGGGACGCGCCGCCGGTGAGAAGAGGAAAGGGAGACAGCACTGCCAATGCTGCGTGTATGTGCGCGCCTACTCGGGCGCGAACAACAAACAGACAGGAGAGCGAGCCTATAAAGAAGGACGTTGACCGCTATCAGTCAGTCCGGACCGCCGTTTAAGCTTCATCGAAGCGCGCCCGTTCGACTCCCGGGGAAAACACCACTCGGCCAGCCACGGACCAACGAGGCAACGTTCGCCAGTCTGCGGGACGGCATCGTCGTGGAGCTCTGGTCGTCGGACTGCCGCAGTGCCCGGTGAACAAATTGTGTTTTGTTTGTTTACCTCTCTCTTGTGTTAGAGCACTTTAGGTGCAATATTGCCTTTGTATTGCATTCTCTCTCTAATTTAACTTTGCACGAGTTGCATTGTGTTGCTAATCTTTGTACTAGTGTTTGTGAAACCCTCTGTATCGTCTCTTTGCTATATAAACCTTGTTTTGTTTTGTGAACCTTTGGCTCCGACCCATTCTCTGGCTTGCGACCAGCGAAAGCTGGGCACCGAACGCCCAAAAACCTCTTGTCACTTGGTGGCTGGTCTCCGCTGAGTTTGCCACGCTGAGTCGAGGGCAGCTCCTTCGAGTCCGAGACCGCTACCCCCACACGCTCTAAGGGTGTCTGGGAGCTTCCCACTAAAAGTGCGCGAAGTCTGGGTGACAGCATCACCATTGCCGGAGGAACTCTTCCTCACCCAAGAAAAAGAGTTCCTCGGACAAAAAACTGATGAGCTCCCGTCGGAGACGGCCGAGAATCGGCCACACAGCGCGGCGTCGAAAGCCACCAGCGACTGCGGCGCATCGACTGCGCCATAAACTAAAAAGACCCGCAACAATTAACAGGCGAGCAAAACGGCCGCTGCGGAATCGGCCGCGGGAGACGAAGTACGAAATGCCCTGCCCACGGAATCCCACATGAACCGCGCGCCAAAAGACACGCGCTACCACGCAGGTGACTGCAGCGTGGCGATTAGATTCCGGGAGTGGGCAATTCGGACAGGTACTGGAGCGTAAAACACCCCATCGCTCTTACCGATCACAAGTAGGGAGCACTGCCCAACCAAGTTTCCAGACAAAGTCGCGTAGATGGTCTGGGAGAGGTGTCGACGCTAAGCGCGCCCACTGAACGCGGCGCATAAGTGAGCGGCGAGCCGCCGGCACAACAGGCAACAATAGCGAGCCCATAATGTCCACCACACGGTCTGCGACGATGTTGACATCAGGTGCTACTGCTGTTACATGCCTGTAAAAGGCCACTGACGAGGCATAGCAAGCTGAAGGTTGCTCTGACTGAGGTCCATGATTAACAGGGGCCGCAGGATCCAAAAAGCGCAAAGAAGGGCCCAAAAAGTACCGAGTCAGGGTTCGCGCCGGAGACGCGTTTCCTAGCAGGATACGCAAAATACCCTTTAAAGCTAACAGCGAGGACGTAACAGACAAATTTGGAAAGGCAAAACCTCCTCTCTCCCGTGGTTGTCCAAGAACTGCACGAGCCACAAGCTCGGTACCGCCTGACCAAAAAAAAGAAAAAAAAATTCCAGTCATCCGGGCTCTGAATAAAAGGGAAGTTTATTCAACAGTGCAAACAAACAAAACATTGGAAACACACTCATGACTGAGGGCAAAACAAATGTATACAAAGTGGGTGGCCACCCAGAAACACCATGACTTTATTGTAACACACCGTACATATCACAAATTACAGCCTATAGTGCATAGAACGTACACTGGACAAAGAAGAATCAGCCTCCCGTAGCAACGACGCACGGGGGGGGGGGGGGGCAAGGATCTTTCTCAGGGTGATTGGCCCTTTCAAAATTATACACCACCATCCTCGAACAAACCAGCATAGTCGGTAAAGAGAGGGAGCGGGGGGGGGTCGGCTAATACCGTAGCGCCGGCATAACCAGCCGACCTTCGTGCACGACAAAGAAGCGTGTGTGCCACCGTCGCAGAAACCGCGCCTCCCCATCCGCTGCAAGCCTTTCAGACAGGTATTGCCAGATGAGGAGACGCAGGCTCTGCAACGCGGGGTACATAGCCGTCGCCGGTTGACGCCGGGCTTCGGCCAGACAGCGGCGACGCCACAAAACAAACATAGCGGACATAAACACTAGTTTGCCAAAATAATCCCGTGGTTGCCGGATACCTGGCCCGGCACGAACTGAAAACATCCGATACACCTGCCACCACATTATCCGGGCAACACGGCACTCAAAGAAAGTGTGTCGCGCTGTCTCTCGCGCTCCACATTGCGCGCACTGGGCGTTGGGCACAAGGCCCCATGATAAGAGGCGTTCGCGCGTGGGGAGGACTCTCCATCTCCTCCTTCACTCAAAGTCGCGAACCTGCGGAGGGAGACGACTTGTGCACCACGTGCGCCACTTGCGTACCGCGGTGCGCCGCTGGTCGTCGGCGCCAAGGCGCACGCACGCGATCATCTCGCTCAGCCGAGACGCGGGCGTCTCAGTCAGGTCGACTCCTGGCAAGTCAATACAAACAGACTGCTTAAAACCAGCAGCCGTTCTATAGAAGCGCAGAGGCCTCTCGGCCTGTGGACCTATATGGCGCTCAGTGGTGAAGAAGCGCCGCACTGTGCTCATCCAATAAAACATGAGCGAACGCCCAAGGTATGCGTCGCTCTCCACCAGCGTGGTTACGAGCTCGGCGCTGAGCGCACGCGCCATGGTGGCTTCACAGGGCAGCCCGAGTCCTCCTCTAGAAGGTGGCAGCTGGCAAAGGCGTCGAGCGACCTGCGCCGTGCCACCGTCCCAGACAAAGGCGCCCACAAGGGACGCGAGCCGACCCGCCGTACGACGCGGCATCACTGCTACGCGGGCCACATAGTGGGCAAAGGCGCACGCGCGGCCCTTGATGACGCTCACCCTGGCCTCCATGGAGAGGCCGAACTGCGCTGCCATCCTTAGCGCGCTCGTCGTGCGCGCAACAACTTCATCGCATGTCCGGGACGACACACCGCTGTGCTCAAAAAGGACTCCTAGTACTCGGACCCCGTCCACGAAAGGAATGGGCACCGGGAGGGGATCGCTGAAGGTCCCAAAACGAAGCGCCCTGCTCTTGCTGGCGTTGAGCTCGGCACCAGACAGCGCCGCGTAAGTAGTAAATACGGCCAGGAAGGCCTCAAAACTCTGGGCGTCTCGGACGAAGATTGAAATATCGTCGGCATAGGCCGAGACGACAATTGTTTCCTGTCCTGTCAATGGAAAGCCGCGGATGCGTTCGTTGGAGGCGACGCTGCGCAGCAGGGGGTCCAAAGACAGGACGAACAGAGCTGGAGAAAGAGGGCATCCCTGGCGCACGCCACGTGTTACGGGGAAAGGAGCGGTGACTGACCCGTTCACCAAGAGTTCGACCGTGAGGCCCGAGTACAACGATTTGATGCGCTCAATGAAGCTGGCAGGCAGCCCAAAGCACCGCAAAACGGAGTATAAGTAGCGATGCTCTACTCTATCAAAGGCCTTAGCTTGGTCTAAGGAAACAAAAACCCCGCTAGTCCCTTTCGCGTGTGCGTATGCGAACACATCGCGCGTGAGCGTGAGCGACGCAAAGACCGAACGGCCAGGAACAGCGCAAGCCTGGAAGGGGCTAACGAGGTTTGGCAAAAGAAGACGCAAGCGAGCGACGAGAATCGAGGCGACCAGTTTGTAGTCAGTATTGAGCAGGGTTATCGGCCGCCACGCCGCCGGGCATGACGACGTCGTTCCCTGCTTTGGTATCAACACGATTCGGCCTTCACCGAAAGACGGTGGCTTAGCTCCTTCCTCGAGGAAAGCGTTCACCAAATGCGTGAGGAAGTCCCCGAGCACATCAAAGAAGGTGTAGTAAAACCCGGAGACTAGACCATCTGGTCCCGGTGCGGAGGCGCGATTCATGCCGCTTAAGACTGCGTAGACCTCCTCCCGCGTAGCGCGAGCGCAAAGAGCCGATTCCGCGTCGTCGGGCGCGTGGGGAAGGGCGGCGCAAAAGGCGTCTACAGCAGCGTCAAACCCATCCCACTCGCACAGGCCTTGCGACGCAAAGAGATGGGCAAAGTGATCACGGAAGACGTGCTCGATGTCTTGGACCTGCTCGGAAATCGTGCCATCTGGCATAGTTATGCTTCCAATACGGGCCGGTCGGTCGCTCTTGTGGCGGCAGCTGTTCGCGTGAAAGAGGTCAGCGCGTTCCTGCGACGGCATGCGGAGATTCGCTGCGGTACAGGAGGCCTGGGACCCCTCTTCCAGGATGCGGTGGTACCGGACGCGAAGAGTGTCCAGGTACTCTCGCATCGCAAAGGTGAGCTCACCCCCTTGCTTCACGATACGCATGCGGCGTAGCACGTCGTTGAGCGCCGCAGTCTTCCGCGCGTGCTTTGCTCTGCCAGCCCGAATGAGAACTTCTCGCCATCGTGTTTTCAGGGCGTCCCAAATCAAGGGACTGAACTCAAAGAGGGCAACAGAGTCCACCAAATCTGCACGGATGTCGCGAATGCTCTGGTCGTCCACCAAGAGTGAGGCGTCCATTCTCCAAGTAGAGAAGGTCGCAATTCGGCCCGAAGCGCACCTCAAGGATACCGCGACAGGTAAGTGGTCGCTGAGTGCTCGGGCGCCTGGTGGAAATGGCACTACCTCGCAGGATATTAGTTGCGGCACGAGGGCTGGAGGTAGGTACACCCGGTCGATTCGACTGGCGCTACGGCCCCTAGCACGTGTGGCCACGAAAAGGTTCCCGTGCAGTTCGACCCACGCGTCCGTAAGGTGCAGCTGGCGAACCAGTTTGCCTAGCTCTTTGGCGTAATAATTGGATGCACCTTGACCGGGGCCCTGAATGTCACGCCACGAGTCTAGGACGCAATTAAAATCCCCCAGCAGGACATATGACACGGATTCAAGCAGGCGGGATGTAAGAGAGCGGAAAAACTCGCCTGTCAGAGATCGCGTGACGGGAGCGTATAGGTTTACAAAGCGAGTCCTCCGCCCGTCGAGGAAAATGTCCACCACCAGTACTCGACCATCGTAACCAAAGGTACAATGCGCACCTGCGCGGAAAGCCGGCGTGAGGAAAACAACTCCCACACCGCAAGACCGTGAGTCCGTCAAGGAAAAGAAAGCATCGACATGAAAGCGTGAACGGAAAGAAATGACGTCCGCAGGGGTGCGAAAATTACACTCCTGCAAAAACAAAACATCAATTTGGTACGAACGCGCAAGGTGAAGCACCTCCCGTTGCTTATCGGGAGAGCGAAAACCCTGCGCGTTAAAGGAGGCGAAACGAAAAACAGCCATCATAAAAATAAAGGAAGCAATGTAACAAAAATAAACAACGAAACAAGTAAACATAACAAAACGCTGACGGACTCACAGTACAGTTCTGCGGATAGAGTCGGCGAGTGCGTTGATACACCGGCGCTGGGGGGGGGGGCGTCGAGGCGCTTGGGAGGTGTTCCGGGTCCCTGCTGGCGTCCTGGCTGGCGGCCCCGCGGTGGCGGGACGACGATGCCAAGCGGTGCTAATGGTTGCGCGGTGGAAAGGTCCGGCCGATGCGCGCGGCTGCGGCAGCAACACAGTCACACACGCACCAACACACTCCACCGCACAAACACCGTCCATCGTTCGCCAAACGCGCCGACGGAGCCAGCGCGCCGAAAAGATAACGGCGCCGTAGAGCGTCAAAAGAACGGCGCTCGGGCGGCCGCCGAGCAGGGAGGGGAGGAGGAAAAGGCCCGATAGGGCCTGAAGTCCGGCGAGGCGGCGCCATGGCGGAAGCTATTCGTTTCCCTCGACGTCCATGTGGACGCCGTCGCCGTCGTCGTCTGCCGTCCTCGGTTTCTTCTTCGGCGCCTGGGTGGCCGAAGAGCAGGTCGCGCCGCCGTCCGACGACGAGGAGAGCTGGCGCTTGGGGTCGTCGAGCTCGAGAGCCTTGCGCGCCCCCCGCACCAACTTAGCTGCGCACGGGCCCTGCGGCGGCAGGGCGACCGGGATGTGCGGCGGCTTCGGTCGCGACTCGCTTGAGCCGTCGCTGCTCGGGGCGTCCTTCACGGGTGTGTGCAGGGCGTCACTGGGGGAGGGCGAGCCAGGCGACGTGGTGTCCGTGCCCTCGTGCTGCGCCGCCGTGGGCGCGTCATGCAGCGAAACCTCCAAACTCGGAGGTTCCACAAAAGAGGACTCGCTCTGCGAGTCGTCAGACTGGGACGAGGTCGATGCCGCGACATCAGAGTTGCCCGTGGACAGCTCCGTCGCGGAATGGCCGGACGAGGTGCCCGCCGTCTCCGTGCCCGCCTGGTCGTCATCGGGCTTGGTCGCGGCGTCGTCCCGCACGTCAGCCCCTTGAGAGGGCTCGCCGCCGCCTCCTGTGCCGCGCCGCTCGAACCGGCGCCAGCCCCCTCAGGTGCCGCCTTCGGCCCGGGTTGCACACCAGGCTCCTGGGAAGGTCTGGCTGCCGCAGCAGCCGCGGCCGCCGCGTAGGACCGCGGCACGACGCAGTCGGAGGACGGGTGGTCGCCTCCGTACCTCTTGCATACCGGCTTGCAGTTGGCGCCGATGTGTCCGTACGCGCCGCACCGGCCGCAGCGCACCGCCTTACACGTAGCGCCGAAGTGGCCCTCGGCGCCGCACCGGGAACAGACGCGTTTCATGCCTCGGTATTCAATCATGGCTCGAACACCGGCCACCGTCAGGAAGTTCGGCGGAGCCCGGGTCATCTCGAGCTTCACCAGGCGCGTCCCGTTCCCGATGCGGTTCCTGGACTGGAAGGCGACCTCGGTGATGGCGCGCACCTTCCCGTACGGTTGGAACGCCGCGGCGAGGTCCTCGTCGCTGACGCACGGGGGAAGACGGAAAACCGTCACGTGCACCACTGGAACCCCCATCTGCTCCAGTGGCACCTCCTTTCCGGCGATGAGCAGCGAGCCCAACGCCACCATTTTCGCTGCCTGCGCCATGGAAGCCACGGCCGCCAGGAAACGTAAACCACCAAGGTGCTGCAAAAAATTCAGGGGGCACTTTGACTGTCTAAAGTGGGTAGAGGCGGAAGCGTTTTCCGCACCACCTTCGCTGTTTCTGTGGCACCGGTGGCGTCACATATAATTGAGTACTAATTACCAAGTGATGACAAATCACTAATTAATGGTTAATCACTGATTAATGCCTGAATACTAATTAACTGCTAATTAATGATGCTTAAGCTTCGCCTTTAGGAGTGGAACGCGACAGCGCGTTGTAGCGCTTCCAGGGAGTCCACGGAACACCACCCGTTCAGCGCGATGCCTTGCCCTTTGAACGCAACGCTTTTTGAGGAAAGGAAATGGCGCAGTAATTCTCTGTCATCTCGGTGGACACCTGAACCGCACCGTAGAGGAAGGGAGGAAGTTGGAGTGAAAGAAGAAAGACAAAGATGGCCCGTAATGAAGAAAATGAAAATTGTATTTGAGGAAAGGAAATTACGCAGCAACTGTCTGACATATCTCGGTGGACACCCGTCAAAATTCAGGAGGGGGGGGGGGGGGGTGCACTTTTTTGACCTAAAGTGCGGTCACTGATGTGTGGTTAAGATGTTAAGCTTCGCCTCTAAGAGTGGAACGCGACAGCGTCTTGCAACGCTGCCAGGGAGTCCATAGAACGCCATCGCCCATTCGGTTCTACGCCTCGCTCGTCAGTAAATTGGTTTTTGAGGAAAGGAAATATATCTGTCTCTCATTTGTCGGTGGACACCTAAACCTCGCGGGAAGGGAATGGAGGAGGATGAGAGTGAGTGAAGACACCGTATTCACTAGACGCGCCTTTGTTCATTCCAAACCATCGAGCTGGCATGGCGGAGTGGATAGCATGCTTGTCTCTCACGCCGAAGACCGGGGTTCGATTCCTGAGCTCGACCAATTTCTTAATCGGTTTTATTTATTTATATGGCCTGACTATTAAAGATAATTAGGCTAATTGGGTGATTGAGCAATTAACTAAGCTCAGTCCCACTTAAATGGAGCATCACTATACGATCGCTTCAATTGGTTGCATGGTTACTAGCCAAAGTACAATTGGCCCCGTTTGAAATTCGCGCACTGTGACGTCACGACCGTTTCCACCAACTGAAAAGCGTGACATTTTCTGTCGACAACTGCTGCTTACAACGATGAGACATTAAAGGCTTCCGCCTTAATATGTCAGCCCCCCGACTCCGAGCACCTCCTCGAGCAGGTCGATGAGGCGATCGGCCGGAACAGGTTCCGGCACAGTAAACAAAAAGCATTGCGCCTTTGTGGGGCGCACTGCAGGGCAGGGTCTCTCCATCGCGACGGTGCCCGGCTCACCACGGCAGGAGCGCGGCGCCGGGCAGCAGGACGGCAGGCAGGACCTCCGGGACGCTGGATCCGGGGGCCCGCCTGGACAGGAAAAGCTCGATGATCCGCTGGCTCGACGGGCAGCGTAACGGCATCCGCGCACCGTACGAGACTTAAAAAGATTTAACGAGACTCTGTAAGCCCTCCTACGCGACCGGCATGCAAGCGCCGGTTGGTCTCCAAAGGAGTCACAAAAAATAACTGCTGCCAGTGCCTTCTCAATGTTTATCAAGATATCAGTCGCTGTGCGTTTGATAATGCACGGAATTATAAGTTCCGATTTCTAATAACGCGTCCAAAAAGCACATAAATGCCACGATACACTTCGTTGTCATACGTGATCTCTTAGAGGCTTCGCGCACAGGGGCCCGGGGGAGAAGCGCTGCGTTCAAAGGGCAAGGCATCGCGCCGAACGGGTGGTGGCGTTCCTCCCTTCCTGTACGGTGCGGTTCGGGTGTCCACCGAGATGACATTAGGCTCGTAAACATTTCATGCTTACTCTACTCTCGGTTACGGGAGAGGCAGAGATTTTTCTTTCTCTAAGTAGCAACAATATCAAAAACAAAATATAAAAAAATTGGCTGTTGCTTAGCTTGGTTAAGCCTGGTAATTGCGATGCAATACGTGGTTCTGCTATTGTACCGCTTGTGGTGATGCTCTGGTTATGCTTATGCTAGTATGGCTATGGTGATACTCTTGGCTGTGCTATGTTTAGGCGCCATCTCATGGGCTTGACGAGAAGAGCGCAGTCAGCCCGCGGCCGTGGCTATGCGCCGCGCAAGGCAACGGCGTGAGATGCGGCCCCATTTTTAAGCAGATGGTATGACGTCACATAGCGCGCAGCTCCCCTGGTGAGAGGAGCGGGAGTCAGGCCACGGCCGTGGCTATGCGCCGCGCAAGGCGACGGTGTGAGATGGCGCCCCGTTTTTACACAGATGGTATGACGTCACATAGCGCGCAGTGCCCCCTGTGAGAGGAGCGGGAGTCAGGCCGTGGCTATGCGCGGCGCAAGGCTTGGCGTGAGATGGGGCCCCGTTTTTACACAGATGGTATGACATCACGCAGTGAGGTCACGCAAAAGGTCAAGCGTGGCTATGCGGCCGCGACACGGCACGGGCTGAGGTGGTAGCGAAAGTAGTATTGCTTCGCAATAAAAGTTACCGAAGGCGCGTAGAGTCGTCGCGCAGCGGCGATTGGTAGCCATGCGTGACCTGTAGACGCGGCGCGCAGCGTTCCAGGACGCTTTCAGCCGTTGCGCAGCGGCGGCCGGTAGCCACGCGTGACCTGTAGACGCGGCACACAGCGTTCCAAGATGCTTTCAGTCGTCGCGCAGCGGCGGCCGGTAGCGACGCGTGACCAGTAGACGCGGCGCACAGCGTTCCAAGATGCTTTCAGTCGTTGCGCAGCGGCGGCCGGTAGCCACGCGTGACCTGTAGACGCGGCGCGCAGCGTTTCCAAGACGCTTTTAGTCGTTGCGCAGCGGCGGCCGGTAGCCACGCGTGACCTGTAGACGCGGCGCAGAGCGTTCCAAGATGCTTTTAGTCGTCGCGCAGCGGCGGCCGGTAGCCACGCGTGACCTGTAGACGCGGCGCACAGCGTTCCAAGACGCTTTCAGTCGTCGCGCAGCGGCGGCCGGTAGCCACGCGTGCGCATTGAGCAGCGGCGCCGCGGTCCTTTCATTGCATGGTCGTTTTATGCGTAAGCAATACTGCGCAAGGTTTGGAGCCGTCGCGTAGCTCCCGGCAGTGGCCACGGTTGACCTTTAGCAGTAGCGAGGTCTGAGATATGCAGCGCCGTTGCCATAGCAACCGGCGTCACTACATAAAGAAATGGCTGAAGCTTAGCTTAGGTTAGGCCTAGTCAGATGCGAAGCATATTGTCGCCGAGTTGCATATCGAGCACGCCGCTTGGCTAGACGTTCTTCACGCTCTTCATCAGTCTCTGTACCACGCCGCAACTTTTGCTTCTCATTCCAACGAGCAGCCCTGTCTCCAGGAGGCATCTCTATCCCGTGTACGCCTAGCAGAGGCAGGCGCACCCCCTTGCATACCGCCGCTTCAGCATCACGTGTTCACTACAGCGCACCTAGTGGCAGAAGCAGGAAACACATTGGTCGCGACGCCTCGCGCGACGGCGCGAGCTGGGGCCCCGTTTCTCCTATGTCGTTAAGTCACGCATCACGGGGTCCTCCTTGGTCGCGACGCCTCGCGCGAGAGCGCGAGCTGGGCTCCCGTTTCTCATCTGCTGTGACGTCACGCACCACATGGTCATCCTTGGTCACGACGCCTCGCGCGACGGCGCGAGTTGGGCCAATACCTCCTGGGCCCCCGTTTTTCGTCTGCTGTGACGTCACACATCACGTGGTATGACATGGAGGTCAAGAAAGGTCAATGGTAAAGACACC
Organism: Amblyomma mixtum; assembly: GCF_055824585.1. Classification (NCBI taxonomy): domain Eukaryota; kingdom Metazoa; phylum Arthropoda; class Arachnida; order Ixodida; family Ixodidae; genus Amblyomma; species Amblyomma mixtum. The sequence goes on from NC_143018.1 coordinate 78,482,630, forward strand.
GCCGCGCTCGAGGAGCTGGGTTGGGCTATTTTAGTATGCTTCGCATAAAAATCTCTCCCTCTCCAGTAAGCGAGAGTAGAGCAAGCATGAAATGTTGATGGGCATAACACATTGGTTGTAGATGGTACTAATGAAAATCTTGAAATGGGTCTAGTGTTCAACACACCACACCACACATACTGTGCACTGGTCCATGTGGACGCAATCGTTTCCTGTGTGTGTCTGGGGAATCTCTTCCGCTCTGCCTCGTCAACTGTATCCGGTTTCTGTTTGCCTTTCATCTTTGTAATCGTTGTTTTCATTCCTCGGTTATTTGTACCACTTTGCCTATGTGACACTGGTGGCGTCACCACTGGATTACTTCACACATAATTGATGAGGAAGTAATGACAAATTAGTAATTAGTGACTAATTACTGAATAATGACTAAATACTAATTACCTGCTAATTAATGACGCTTAAGCTTCGCCTTTAGGAGAGGAACGCGACTGTGTGTTGTAGCGCTACCAGGCAGTCCACGGAACGCCACCACCCGTTCGGCGCGATGCCTTACCCTTCGAACGCGACGCTTTTTGTGGAAAAGGAATTACGCAGTAATTCTCTGTCATCTCAGTGGACACCCGGCGGACGCGTCTTCGCCAAATGCAGCCGGCACAGCGCGCTAGCGCGCTATTGGCTGCCGTAGTGCTTTGACGCACTTCCGGCGCAATTCTGTTTTCGGTTTCAAAGGCTCCCTTAGGGGTCAAGAAACATTTTGAATATAAAATTTAAAATTAATAAAAAGACTGAGGAGGTATAAAAAAGTGCTGTCGCCGTCGCGGCGATGACAGCTGACAACTGGGTTAAACAAAATGGCGCCGCCCACGTCGCCCAACACGCGCTGCGCTGATCTCCGCGCGCTTGCGCCACTTGCCGCCCTGTGGTTTGCACCGTTAAGTATAGTTAAAGTCATGCTAATCCGTGCGCCGTGCCTATTCTAGCTGTTGTTTGAAGCTAGTGTAAAGCCTTCGATTCTGCTCTGTCGTTCCTGCCTTCGCGCTGCTGATCTCCCAGCGCTGACCATTGGGCTCTCCAACCATGCTGTCGCAAATCGCTGTGCGTGAAATAGTGGGTTGCTGCGTATCGCCTGCGCCCTGTTTCGTTTGCTCATTATTAGTATCAGATTTTTTTGTTGTGATTTACAAGATGCTAGCCGGCTCGACGACTGTGTTCGACTTGGCCGCGGCTGGTTGTAGTGGCTTACAGTGGGATTAAGTAACATCGCGGCGGCTAGCGCGGCCACTAGATGTACCGAATGAGTAGTTGGCAAGAAATGTGTTAAATTGTGCGGGCTTCTGCATGACATGACGTGACGCTGTACTGCAACGCCAAAAATTTCATCGGTATCTCCATCAGCAATTATGTCCGCGGATCACAGCAATGCCGCCTTTCATAATACATACTTCAGCAAAGGGCAGCATAGATGCAGAAGGAAACAGGTGTCTGTCTCCTTTTTTAAAATTTTTTAGAGTGTATTCTGTCGGACGTCAATAGTAGCTAAAAACTTCATACAAGCACGGCACAAGGCCATCAAGCCAAATGACCTAGGCTGATGTATCTGCCAGTGCAGACTGAAAGCTTGCTTGCTAAGCATTGATCCATATGTGCGTCTGGAAGCTGGACCGAAACTATGGCAAGGGTGTAGGGCCTACCATGATACAGCTGCTGTTTGTAGCAACATAGGTCATCCTGAGAGTCAATGCAATTGCAGTTTTTTGCAGGAAGAATAATAAGCAAGCACAAGTATGCATTTGATATCTTGTATTTGATGTGCACATGAATTGATGGGCCGAGGACATTCAGTTTGACACAATAGAAAGTTTTGAAGGGAATGTCAGTAGACTGAAACAACGCCAGGCGAATGTTAAAGCATTTCTGATGCTGATGCAGGCAGCTCACAGTGGCACACAGAGTGTTAGAGGTGGAGCCAATGGAATGAACGACACATGTTCGTAAGTGCACGAGACACCCAAATGACCAGCAGTTGGGAGATTGTGGAGTTTTTGAAGGGCAGCACTGCGAAAGTGCTTGGGAACAATGAGGAGGAGGTCGGCGCCAGCAGGGTTAATGTCATGGTGGTATAAAGTGTCACCGCAGAGGACAAACTGGTATGAAGAAGGGGCAGTCTCAAGGCGGTCGATAGTACTGTGTAGCTCGGCATCTTGGCGCTGCTCTTCGTCAGTGTGAGTAAAGGAAGAGAGTGCAAACAGGTAAGCATTGCAGCCACCGCCAGAATTGCTCAGTGTGCCACCGAGATAACGGGAAAAGCAGTCATCATCTGCATGTAGGTGACCAGACTTATAGACCCTGTGTAGTAATACTCTTGCAGACGTAAAGCCCAAAACCCTAGCCACCTACTGGGGACTTTGAGAGAGGAAAGCTAACTGGGTCATAGTGGCTGTGCTGTGACAGTAAAAGGACGGCCATGTAAATACGGGTGAAATTTCGTAATGACCCACACTAAAGCTAAGCACTCACATTTTGTGATCAAGTAATTGCACTGTGTGATGGAGAAGAGCTGGCTTGCATTGGTGGTGACACAATAGGGCCCTAATTGGCACTGAAAAAGTACAGCGCTGATTTCATGACCGCTGGCATCAGTGTGGAGTTTGGTAGGGGCATTCACATTGAAGTGTGTCAAGACCAATGAGGTGGTGAGCTTAGCGATAAGCACGACAAAGGCATTTGCTGGGCTTGGTCCCCAGGAGAAAATTGCGTCTTTTTAAAGAGGATTGTTGAGGGGGCGTGCAATTTCGGCAAAGCCAGGCACAAATCGACAAAAGTGTGAGCATCAGGAAGCTGGGCACGTTGTTACAGGAATGGGGCAGCGGGAACTTCTTCGCAGCTTGAAGCTTGGTTGGGTCAGGATGAACATCATTAGCATTGACTAAACGTCCTGAGATTGTAACGTGACGTCATGTGACACGGCACTTAGACGCGTTGAGCTGGAAACCAGCCTGATTAAAAAGAGAGAGGACCAAAGGTCAACGATGTGAGAAGAAAAGGTAGGGGAAAACACAGTCATGTTGTTGAGATACCAGAGGGCGGAGTGGATGGCCAAAAAATCCAAACTTAGTATGAGGTCATGGGCACAGGTCTTCAAAATGGGAACTGTTCTGGAATACTGTGGCTAGCTATGTGGACCGAAGCGGTATATACATAGCCGCTCTACAGTAGGCATGCTGCCATCTGCGACATGCACACAGGATGTTGCAGGCGTGAGAACTTTGTGCAGACAATGGTGAAGGGCAGCACTCATCACAGATATGTCTGCATCAGTGTCATTAAGTGTGTACAGAGAAACACCGTTGACAGCAATATCTAATAAGGTCAGTCTGTGAGTGGGTAGAAGGTTTCTAGGTCAGGGCGTTGAGGCAGCATCGCCTTTGGGGGCTACCTCATCTAGTTTTCCAGAGTGCAGCAGTTGTATGGGACAGCAGCCAAAAGGGGAGATGACTGAGATGAGTGAGTGTGACGGGCATGCAGAAGGCAGATCCACAAGCTTCTGCCTCACGACAGCCTAAATCGACATGACATGAAGTGTGGTCTCTATGGTGGTTGGTAGCGGTGTTATAGGCACAATGGACCATTTTAGTCACTGTGTCCGTGACTTTGTGAGAGTCCAAGCTCCTCAATGGGAGGAGAGCCAGAGCAGAACTAGAGAGCTGGAGTACTGGCGGCAGTGTCAGCAGCTGGTGGTGAGGTGTTGAAAGGCAGTATTGGGTGTCGACCAAAGAGCAGATAGAAGGGACAGTGTCCAGTGGTGTCATGCTATGGGACGTGTCAGGTAGTCGCCATCTCACATGGGCAGAAAAGGGCACATAGGAATGTAAACGGCAGCTTCAGGAGGGAAGCGGGAAAATTTCACTGAGAGTAGGTGAGTTGAGCTGGTGAGATGTTCAGAGCAGAGGGAAGGTCCAAGCGAAGAAGGCCAGTAGAGCAGCCAGTAAGGGCAGAGTGGGCTCTTCAGAAGCAAGACTGCCATTGCCGGTGCGCACTGTGGACGAGGCAGCTGGTGTCACTACTTTCTTGAAGCGGTGATGAACCGAGGAACTGAGAATGAATAGTTGGGCACTGGTGTCAAAAAGAGCACAAACATCCTTAAAGGGACACTGAGGAGAAATTGAAGTTGACTTGTATCGACAGAATACCCGCTCCTGATTACAAAAACGCCACTCATACTGACAACAACACTCTTGTAACGTAGAAAAGAGCAAGAACCAAAATACAGATATCGCTGCCACAGGCCAAACTCGCAAGTACAAGCGTGATGATGTCATAGGACAAAACAGTGCTGCTAGAACCAATGGTTCCAGCAACACTACGACACGAGAAGCCACGAATCACTGAGGCGCAGCCAATGCATGCGCAAATCTCCTTGACATCGCCAGATGGCGCCACGTACCCGGAAGCTATGCGCGCGCCTGCAGCATCGGGACCAATCAGCGCCTGCTCACCGGCGGTAGGCGGGCTCCCGGTATTCCGCTAACGGTAACAAGGTACACGGTATGCTAAAGGTGTTTATTTGCGAGAACTTCGTCGACGATTTCGAGAACGGGATCCATCGTAACGCCTGTGCTAACGTAAACGAAGCGATGGTAGAGACGGCCGCAATAGCCAATAGATGCCTTCAACGTGCGGCTTGCGGTAGCTTTCTTTTCGGCTGCTGCTAGGCCGCACTGCTGGCCGCCAGAAATCACGGAGTCTGCGTTACATCATGTGCACGTCATGTTTCACGTCACTTAGTCCTGTGTCGTCATAAGAGAATCCCAAGTTTGAATCAGAATGGCGGGAAAAACTTTTTCAACTTCGAATCCAAATTTCTTAGAAATAAATGCATCTTTCGCTGCCGGCCTAGTGGCAACAAAGCCATGAAATGCCGAACTATCGGATTTTGCTATAAAAAAAATATTAATCGAGCTCTCCTCACTGTCCCTTTAAAGACATGTGCAGTTGGTCCCGACTGTGGAGTGAACTGTGAGCCATGAAAAAAGCCCTAGTGGCTTTTGGCGCCTGGAACATTTTGTTAATGCTACGGCTTAATTTGTGCCCACGTTTTGTCTTCCTGCTGGATGCTGTTGCTGGACGCCCAGGTGGAACACGTCTTGAGCCTCTTGGTAAGCCAGGGCGGCGTCTTGCCAGGCTTGTTGGTTGCACTTTGATTACTCTGCCACGCCTCCTGTCTACTGCTGAAGAGACCTTCAGCTTCAGCAGTAGAGCATGTGCAGCACTGCTTGTGTTCACGTTTTTGAGCTGGGCTGTGACTGCATCCAGCAGAGCAGCATACACATCACTGTCCTCAGCCAGTTTGTGTACACGTCGCAGCTCCTTTTCTAGGGCGCAGTACTTGGCCTCCATGTCCTGCAATTGATATTTAATGAAAATAGTTATGATATGGTGAGAATACCTCTACAGGTATGCTGATTCAGTGAATCAGGCATAAAATTTTGATATGCTGTGTACATAGTTCTGTACAAAACAGAAAGCTGATGGGTATAGTTTTTGTGCTGTGCACCATATTATGCAAATTACACTTCATCTCACAAGATGTTTGCAGCACTGTGAAAAGCAGCAATACCCTGACCCTTTCAGGACCATACGTGCCTATTATTGTGGCCTGGGCCAAGAGGACCACCATTGCCTATTATAGTGTGCATGATCCTGATTGGTCCAGGGAACCGCTGCCTTTCACAGTGCTGCAAACATCTAGTGAGACAAAGTATAGGAATGACCTGAATGTTCTTTCTTTTATTGGTCGCATGTTTTCTTTTTTTCTCACTTTGGGCATCATCATTTTTAGCACCACTGTTTCTCTTATCATTCCACTTGGAAAGATCAAGCTGGACAGCCATTTCGCCTAGGTTGTAATGCCACTTTTCACAGAATTTTGATAAGGGTTGCATTTTAGACCATGGGGAAACACATAAAGCACAAAAAATCCTTCAGATCTTCCTGATAAAGAAGCACACATATTCTTGTGTGGGTACACCCTCTATAACAATGACAGATAAGAAATCGAATTTTGGATAATTTTTGTGTTTATTTCTCAACCTGACTTTGGCACATTCATGGCTGTGCTAGTGACTGGCACCCTTCTAGTTGTTAGTCCAACCATTGTGCTACCCTCAGTTTAGTGCATTATTTTTTAACGTGATAGTTTTAAAAGCCCTGTTCTGCAGAAAAACCTACCATTGCCAGCCTTAAGAGCGAAAAATCAGAAGCATAACTCTCCTACAAGTGGTAGTTAGGTGACATGGTCATGCACTCATCGATTTCTGGGCTGTATGAAGTCACAACACAGCATGGCAGAAGCTGCCAACTAGGACTTGTCATTCAAGACTGGGAGGTGAGGTGGCAATTGAGAGCTCCAGGACCCCTCGGCGAAGAGTAAGGCATGCTACTCCTAGGCCACAGAGGCACATCCATGTGGCTTGGTCAAAGCAGTGGTTTACACGTATCTATGCGGGTAGTTTTTACATAATTTGGTAACTTATGACTGTATGCTAATGAATATGTGCGAGATATCAGATGCATATGTGAAGGAATTATTAATTAAACAACCTGCAAGAGAAGCCACAGAGAAGAGCTGTCAGTGCTACGCTATTGCATCATAGCCTTAAAGGCAGAGCTTAAGTGCCCCCCCACTCTGTTTATTTATTTAAATATATGTAAATAAGATAGTTCATCTCGATAAAAATGCCCATTATGTAATGTACGCAGATGACACTAGTTTATTGTTTTAAAATAACAACTGTGAGGATTTAACTAATCAAGCTAATGACACATTGTACAAAACAAATTCATGGACTCAAGGCAATAGTTTAAAACTTGGCCTTAATAAAACCAAAGCTGTCCTATTTCACTCCTATTTCACGGTTATGCTGTGTCCTTTGTTCTGAGTGGGGGAGACAGGCATGTTTCTACAGGCTTTGCCTTCCTGTCCACTGCAGCCTTGTAAGAAATGAGCACCAATTCCGGCTTTATCTACTATCTATATAATCTACAGTATATAATAGAACCTGTTCACATCCCCTTTTTTTCTTTTAGAATATTCTTTGTAGCCAGGAAATGAACTCGGCCATATTATTCTCACGATGATGACATTCTGATGGTCATAAAGCTAAAAAAATTGATATGCTGCTACAATTGCTCATTGCAGTAGTTGAGAGGATTAATACTGAACTGTACCTGAGGCTTCTCATTCAGCTCTGGAAGTGGCCCTGGTGGAGATTTCGGCAGCTGGCACACATCTTCCATTGCCTCATCGCTGCATGTGGACGTGGAAGCTTCTGGAGTCGCATCCACACAGCCTGCTGACATCATTGGTAGAAAAAACTCTAGCTGCAGGCAGCGGTCTCCCAACGCCAAGTGTCCCAGCTGTCGGCGATCTTCAGGGGTCAGCTCTGGGCTGTTTGGGAAGAAGCCACCGAAGGCTTTCTGCACAGCAGCCTGGTGCTTGCAAAAAGCACCTTGGCTGCCTATCCAGCAGCTGCAGGTTCCAATGTCGGCGTCCACTTCGTAGGAGCCTGTGCCAGAAGAGCAAGGCACACTATACAAAGTGCCATCTAGCTGCACTATTGACTGGGCAAAATCGCTTGGCAGCTTCTGCAGCAGGTGCTGAAATGCAACACGGTGAGAGGCATCTCGATTGTGAGCATGCCTTAGCAGCCGTGCCTCCAAGTAGCTCTCCCATGTTGTGATGGTGAAGTCGACTAGGGCTACTGCATTGTAGGCTTTTGTGCGGCAGAGAACAACATCTTTCAGAATGCGGATGGACGCCTCGGAATAGTTGTTCGTATTGTGCCCCCTAGTCATTGTGCCTGCACAGTGAAGGAGCACCCATTCTTGCTCATTGTTCAGAAAGGTATTCACCCTCTTCACAAAAGCTTCATGCTTCAAACAGCGGAGTTCTTCCTTTGATTTCTGGAGCTGCTCTGCTGTTTTCCCATACAGAATCTGAAACCGGAACACAAAAAGTATATCAATCAATCAATCACCTTTATTTCCTTTGAGAAGGAGGAGCACGGGACTAAAAGCTCGGAGAGCTTGACGAGGTCCCGACCACTTACTAGTCAGCAAACAGCAAGATGACAGCCAGTCATACATCAAAGTTCCAAAATAGACAAGTATCAAAGAGTATGCAGCAATACACACTTAAAGTGGCAAATGCAAGAGAAACAAACAAAAATGCCGGTGCAAATAATTAACAGTATAAAAAGAAGCTGTTGCGAACAAAATGGAATTCTTATTTTAGTCCTGCAAAAAAACAAGTTGGCAAAAGCGTTTGACGATATTGTTTGGTTACAGGTAGGATCAAACTCCACTCGGTTTAGTAAATTTATGATGAACTCACTTGTGAATAAAAGGTATTTACCCCAAACAGGGCTAGACTGATCAGACAAGCAATTTCCTGTCATATGAACACACTTAATACTTAAATATTCATAAAAGGTTTCTGAGGGCTACATCAATTTAAACTGCGAAGAAAAAATTTTCTTAAAAATCTGATTGATGGCACCACATGTAACAAACTGCACAAATTTGTGTGGGCAAGAAAAAAGGAAAATAATAGTGCCCAGTCTGCACCGCCTAAGCCACAATGGGCTTTGTGACAAACTGTAGTCGGATACAGCTCAAGAACACAGTGGCAAACACCCCTCAAAGGAAGTCCTTAATGGCAATGATCGATTATTGTTACATCACTGTTAATCCCATTTGATGGGCCCATCTGCCATTCACCTGTGATTTCAAGCTACGTAAGCACCCACACTCTATGCCATTCGGCAGAGGGCCTCCTTTGAAGGGCATTTTTCATTGCATTCTTGAGCTGTATCCAACTATAGGTAACTTGCATTCATGAAGAATAGTTGGTCTGAAACCGTAAATAAATCAAACATTTTGAAAATGAAAGCTTTTGAAAATGAAAAAAAAGCAAATGAAAGCTTTTGCATTACCTGCTGGAAAGCCCTCATGAAGTGACGCCGCTCATCTTTTGGCACATGGTTTTGCGCAGAGGTCAGCCAACGCCACTCGGCCTGCAACACGTGGAAATGGCAGAGTAGCTGCCTTGCGCTGGGCCATGTTGCGTGCAACGCATCTTTTTCCGGCCTGGAATTGTCCGTCATGAACAAAGCTGGAGCCTGTAAAGAGAACCAAAATCCACCAAAAGCATGAACCAACATGCTGATGCACTCAGATGCAACACTGCATTACAACATCATGTCCATAATGGTTAACTTGCTTCCCTGTTTTTTTCATGAAGAATTTGAGGGACAGTCAAACTCCATATCTCCATACAGTGTTAATGGCTCCCGTCTGTGGCTCCTCGTTCATGTACATGCAGTTATTTGCTAATCCTTTAATTCCTGCTTTTGTTATTTTGCACATGCTCTTTAGCATGCAGTTGTGAGCTGTCACATTTCATGAAAGACCACGTGATGTGATGCCCTGATTTAACCATGCCATACGAACCTGCCTGCCTAGAGCAGCTTGTCTGATTTGGGAGCCAAGGCTTCCGGGTTGAATTCCCATTTTACCCTTCCATCTGAGTTTGCAGCTCCTGCCAGTTTTACCATGTTGTGGTCATGTGACATTACACTACCTGCAAACCAATCGATGGCAGGCCATGTCACCTGCCATCTACCCACCTCCCAGAAGCATGCCCATGATTTTTCGCTCACAACACTGACCAGATTTTCACAGGATGGGGCTGTCAAATAGATATGCTGGCCATACTATTGCAAGAGAATTGGAAAAAAAAAATGTATGCCTACTTTTGGCATGTACATGTGCCTCTGGATGACAGGTTGGTAAATAGAACAGGCACCAATAACTCAAGCTTACAACATTGCAGTGTGGCATATAGAAATTTTGTAGACATTAACACCAAAGCTAACCAGCACTTTGATACTTTAGACGTGTATACAAAGGCAGTGAGTACTGTTGCCAATTAACTCAGATTTTGCGGAGGTTGGTAAACATATATCTGGGTAGACCCCATTGCAAACATTGTCTTATCAGAATGGTCACATTTTTTATCAAGGATAGGCCTTATATATTCAAGAACATATCCCACTGCACAAAATGTTCGTTTCTTACCTATGTGACCTCTAAAATCAGGCAGTGGAGAAGGTGTACTCTACTCCAAAGAAAAAGGAAGCATTCTGTGCTCGTGGAAGGATAGCGAAAGGATGTATATGCAGCTAATTATGCACATGCTGAAAAGTAAGCTAAGCATTCGTGTAGAATCAAGAAGCCCTGATTCAGCAATAATTTGCAGCAATTCCTAGGAGTAAAGCAAGAACAAGTTGGTGGAATAGCTCGAAGCATGTTTTTCTTTGCACTATGTTTCCTTATTGAACTTCTGTGGTGGAAACTTACTTTGGAAGAGAGAAAGCAGTCAAGAAAGTGCATAGTTTAGCTTTGAACTAAAAAAAATGCAAACTTGGACTTGCAGCTGTTTGTTTGTTTTGTGTACTGGCCCTTATCCTAATCTTGCTTTCCAAAAAAGTTGGTAGCTGTTCTCCTGACATGTTTCAATTCTTTTTAAATTTTTATAAGCAAGTATACCTGAAGATTACTACAAAACACTGCCCATCTTTTGCAATGGGTTTTACAAACCCAACTTCTGCAGGTGTATATGTTTCTATACATGATACTGTACCATTCCATCACCACTATCAAAGTTCCTGATAATAATAAAGTTATCTGCACTTAATGAGGAATGTTCAGAAAAGAAACTGAAGGTCTTCACAACACAGCATGATTAACAGTTGAGTCATATCCGACTTTTCGTGACCCTATAAACCAAACCACGCCGAGCTTTCTGGGCTCCCACTATCTTTCGAATATCGCTTAGATTCATCTGCAATGCCTCGAGGATGCCATCTAACCATCACTTTTGCTGCCTACCCCCTTCTCGTGTGTTCCTCAATCTTTCCCAGTATCAAAGTTTTCTCCAGCGACTGCCTCTCTTCACATCAGCTTTAACTTTAGAATTTGACCTTCCAGTGAGCAGTTAGGGTCACTCGACTGATTTGTCTTCTGGCAGTCCAAGCAACTCTCACGAGTATCCACCAGCACCACAATTCAAAAGCGTCAATTCTTCAGCGGTCAGCCTTCTTCACAATCCAACTCTCGCATCCATACATTACAACAGGAAAAAACCATAGCACAAATTATCTGGATCTTTGTTGGCAGTGTGATGCCTTCACTAGGGGGTCAAGCACGATTGACACTAATATTTAAAATGAGTTGTGGGAAGTTTAAGAAAGCAAAGCAAGGCTCACTGAAGTAGCATTGCTAAGCCATTCACACTAGCAGTAGCTTTGTTATGCTGCTAGTCACTGTTGCTGTGACTGCCCCAAGGCACTGACCAGTGTCAATCTCCCAGTACAAAATTTTTCAAAAAATGAACCTTATTTGCATTTGCTTATAATTCAATAAAGCAACATACCGGGCTGGTTCCAAAGCATGTTGGATATTGGTGCTTCAACAGCTGGAAGGCCTGCTCGTACCCCAGCGTTGTTTGCGAGCTGTGTATCAGAACTGCTATTGGTATAGCTCCAGCTTTTGTTGCTGTCAACAGCACCGTTATGGTGCTCCTGGTTTCATCACATGACGATGTGGAGTCTACAAATATAATATCTTGAGCTGACTCCAGCTGTTGGGCTCGACGCATGATGGGTGTCACTACAAGTACTGCCCAGCTGTCATCTGTGACACTTGTGAAGGTGACATCCACTCCTGCAAAGCAAACAAGCATACCATTGAACAGGCAGGAAAAGAATGGCATAAAAAGAGGCTTGTTTAGCATACGTCAATTTTTCCTTTTCTCCTTACGCCCAATAAGCAAGATTCATAACATTTTTATGTATATCTACTACAGGCTGTGAACTACAACAGTAGGGCAGAACAAAATCTATGCTGTAAACACACAAATTTTCACAAGTTATGTTTGAGCAAGACCTTGTCACTAATTTTAACTCAACACTCGTCCTCATGCAGGTGTTTCCACAGAGTGTAATGCAGCTCTGTCAAGAACATTGTTTGTATTGCTGTAAATGTTCTTTTCACTTAATGAGAGAAGCCAACATAATGTTGCTTTTGATAACGTACTGTTGTTCCAACATATTTTTTTAGATGTCTCCGCATAGGGCATTATCAAAGCAGTTTGACATTTCAGAAACAAAAAAATAGGAGGATGGTGTAAGCATTGTTTTAAGAGCAATGTGATAATGCCTTTAGCAGCGCTTTTCCATTCCACAAATTTTCGGCATCACGAGACTGGCACAAAGTTTGGCAAAGTGTTTGGAAAAAGTTGGTTTGGTTTTGGGGGGAAGCTGCAGTATCTTACAATGAACTGCGTACCATTGGAGGTACATATGTCATCAGTTAGGATCCCTATTGCAAACTAGCCTCAAAGTTGACTAGCGGAGCTAGGGATGCTAAATGGGAAGTGAAGTGATGTGACAATGCCTTGAGTGTAGCTCAAAAGACAGTTCCATTGCAGTTTAGATATGAAATAGTGTATATTTTAGCCCACACCATTTTTCTCAATTCTGGGTTACAGCGACGCCTTTCTGACCTACCGAGCTGTATACGCTTAACGTAATATCATTTATTCTGTTGCAATGTCTTGACAGCGGAGTAGTCTTTCACTGCTGTCTACCACAGCAAACATAAGCAACAAAGTGAACGACAAAGTTGTTTTCATGCAGTCTAAAAGAGGTTGTTCTTCACTCATGAAAATGACCGCTCTGGTATGATACATGACTTGAGTCTCCGCATAACTTTTTCCTGACTTTTGGCAGCGCTTCACAGAGTCTTTACTTAAATCTTATCCAGCACCTTTTATCAGCAGTGAGATCAAGGAGCTGTAAAAGTTATTGAAAATAGTCACAGATTGATTGTTGTGCATGGTGTAATGTTACCAACAGCAGTGACTCCAAAACCTGCACTTGCATATTGCTTAGAGTTGTTTGACACTGCATCTGTTAGTGCCTTGTTTACATATGGTACTTCCATTATCGTGTCTTGCATTGGTTATTTTGTTTCCTTGAAATATTTTAACCATTATAAGGATCCATGGTAGAATGAGAGAAAGAAGATGGCTGCACAGTATGTAAGGCCACTGAACAAAGGTTGAGGGGAAGCCTCAGTTCCATTTCGACAAGAGGACTTGTCTTCGCTCAGGCAAGACACCTTGCCAAAACGTTAGCTCAGCTTGCGAACTAAGGCTCCCTCTCGGCCATTTCAGTGCCCTTTAACCATTATAACTATTATAAATACCGTTACATGAGCTGTTGGGTTTAAAAAGAAAAGTGATAAAGCCCAGATCATGTCTGAAGCCAAACAGTGTCCTCATGTATTTTGCTGATAATAAACCTGATATGTTTGCACACAGAATAATACTTTCTCACCAACCTCCCAAAAATGAACGTGATGGTCTAGAATACACACACAAAAAAAAGTGCACCAAATCTTTCAAAAATAAAAGCAAAAGTCCAACACTTAGTGATACTGTCCAGAACTGTTCAAAGGTTACAGTTTTGATATGTGATGGTGTGTACTTATTAAGACTGGTAGCCGAAACAAGCTAGAAAATTTCACAGAACGATGCTCGAGCTCGTCAAGTAATGCTGCTTACCCTGGGCTGAGTACTTGGGCTTGTTTTCTTGCAGCTTTATAGATGGGTTGCCCTGTGGGCCATATTTCCTGCTCCGAAATTCCTGATGCCACCTATACACACTCCTGGGTGGTGGGTTCACCATTGAGTTTGCCTGTAAGGTGGGCCCATTGGGTTTTCCAGCAAGGATTCTCTCGTGGTGGCTTATAGCTTCAGCTGCTCCCATTCCTTCATCGAAATAGCTTTCAAAAACAGCCCTGGTTTCCTCGCTTGGTCGAAGAAGTCTAAGAGAGTCAGCTGATTGCAGGCTATGATTGTGATGTGATATCTTTACAACAGCCTGTAGAGGTGTTTCTCGGCACAAGAATGGATCATTTCTTTTTGTGTGGCGGTTCACTTTTTTAACTTTAATATCCAGCTTCGCTGGGCATGAAGTGCTGCGGCTTGATGCTTTGTCACGTGGATTATGTTGACATTTCCACACTTTGTGGAAGATCATCCTGCAAGAATAAAAAAAAAATGATATTGCACATTCTAGCAGTGCACAGGTGTATAGCTGATGTGTTGAACAGATTATACTTCGAGTCATTTTTATGAATAAGCTGGCTTGAAGAAGTTTGTTCATGGCTATAACAGGACTTTCCTTATATTTTACAAAGCAAGCAAGCCAAATTCTTTGAAATCAGTCCGCAAAGTTTCTCATCATTACATCACTCATCACATATTGATATTTTGCCTCGAAATGTTTAAAACAAGCGGTGCACAACGCTATGGCATGCATGGACAGCTGGCGACTGTCTAGAAAGCAAGCCTTCAGTGGCGGTGTTGGAGTTACAGAAGTAACAAGTGTACCCAAAGTCCTGCAAAGCCTACTGCTTGTCATCGAAGCTGTTGCGGAATTGGTGCTAGAGTGAAGATTTTTTTTTTTTTTGGAACAATAATTTTACAACAATAGGATATGCACTAAGATTTTGGGCCCATAGCCAAGGGCTAGTGTCGGGTCCATACAAAGTACAATACAATGCAACATAACTGCAGCACGCGATATCTATGGCCAGATGTGTTGGATATACCATGTAAAAATCGCGCATGTTCGTTTAAAAATGGAAGAATTTGATGAAGCCAATAATGCTCGGACTATGCACAGACGCTTGCTGCACCAACACCAGCCACTTGTGTGTATAGTGGCGAAGCCTACAACTTGTCATTGGAGCAGTGATACTGGGGGAACAATTGACATCCGCTTGATTAACCATACTGTATATGATGTAAAAATCGGTTATGGAATTCGTTTAAAACACATTCTGAAGAATTTGACCAAGGCAATAATTTATTAAATCCCCGATAGATTTTGGATCAACTCATTCTCCCCCCGCCCCCCTCTTATTTTTTAATGCATGCTCATCATGAACTGCATGGGCGATGGTACATTGAAAAACGGGACTGCTAAGATCAAAATGTGCGATAAAGACATAGGTAGTTTTTGTACGGTGGACCCCTCTAATTATATGTTACGAGGTCGCAGACTTTCTCTCTATGGAGCGCAATGCGTTCTATGTCATGAAATTTGCTCACCTTGTGCACTTGGTTTGAATCTTCTCGCAAATCCAGGAGGTGTTCGTGTTTGCGCTGTATTGCCGCACCCACATTTCTGCGGATTTTCCATCGGGCAAGTTGCAGCGAAGTACCTCCACATCAGCAGTGGATGACCCGTGATCTTTAACGCACTCTAGCGCACCGGTGACTGAGATATCATCCGGTGAAGATGTAGATTGCCCAGGTTCCGATTCATGCTCCATAGCGGCAACAGCGCATAGGTTCAGTTTAAATGGCGAGAAAAAACGCGGGCTCCGCGCTCTAAAGTTTTGGTTTCGTTTCTGTATTAGTTTACTTTATGGTGCGCGTTCATTACTCTAAATGGTATTTTATGGGCCTAATTATCTGAAGATTGTTGTTATTGTGTTAGTTTTTAAGATAATAAAGAGCTATAAATAAATTTATATAACTTAGCATTGCGACGATAGTTAACCGACGCATCGTCATCGTCATCACCTCCTATGCTCCGTCGCGTTACAGTCACTGTAGTCGCGTCCATAGGTCGCATCCCATCCTACTCTTACACGAAAATGCATGACTGCATTGCCTCTACTTTTCTGCTTCCCTTGGAAGTCCTACCACAAGTGGAAATCAGTATTGCCAGTATACCGCATGGAAGAGAGCCAAGAGAAGCTTTCCTGTGACTCGGTGACGCCAAGCTTGTTCTCTGGTGAGCTCCAAGGTGCGATGTATTTGCTATGTGAACAAGACGCATCTTGCAGAGACTTTGCCTACCCTGTCGTCCTCTTGTGCTATGAACAAGAAGGAAAAACCCATGCTTCACAGCAACGGTCTGCCCATACGTCCGCGCCCAGGTCTTTATTCAAATGTCATAGCTGAACACGATATTGCGTGTCTGAAGTAGCAGCAAACTGTGCCATATATTTGAACTGCTTACATTGCATTACTGCTAAATGTATGGACAAGGCATAGTGCGTAAATTGAGGCAGAGAGTCCATCTGATGATTGGTAGACTGGTAAAAAATGTCGGTCTTGCACCTAAAGCAAACATTCTCTTGTTCAAGATTCTTTTCTCATGATCTAGTCTCGTACATGTGAAGGAAAAACTACGTTTACGGCGCATTCATTTCCTAGAGTGTCTCTCCGTTTCCTTTCAGTCTTCCAGCAGTGATCTTTGGCAAAACGTGCTTTTACATTGCTGTTTCGGCATGGTCCAGGGTCTTAATTTTGGGCATTTTGCTGTGATAGGCGGTTAATAGTTTGGCTTCAGTCGCTCGTTAACTGCAGCGTTCGGGTGTCTGGTGTTTTAATAAGAAACACCTTGGCAACGAGTGCTTCTTTACTGCGCATAAAAAGTTACCAGGCTTTCGTCATTCTCAGGCCATGTCGTCATGCTGAAACAACAGATTGTTTTGATGGCTGTGACCCTCAGATTCTGTTCTCAATGGAAGGTAGAATTTTCAAAACTCGCATAGAAAAGTAGTTAGTAGAGAGTATTGCTATAAAATTTCTACTTAAAAAAGCCAGCACTGGTAAGCTTCAGAAGCTGAAAAAAACAAAGATTCTTGTTGTAATACTCAGTTGGCTAAAAATGTCGTGACATAAAATTAGCCATACTGTCCTGTAGTGCTCCAGTCAGCTGTGCAGAACCTTCAAACAAGGCCTCTGGTGCCCTGCAGATGAGCTTGTTTATGGAACCTCCTTATGCCTCCCTATGACTTCTTTGACCCTTCACTCTCCCCACCCCACTGACAGGTAAATCTCAATGACAACCGGATCAGTCGCAGCACGTATCGGGCATAGCCTTTCATCATATTAGAAGAATGCTTATTGTTTACTGACTGCATACAGCTTCTGCGTGAAGTGTTCCGCAACTGTCGACCCCAGCCGCCCCGCCCTAGACCAACTCGACAAACTTGTATCTGATATATCGTTGGACCTCAGTACTGCTGCAAGTTTTTATGTGTCACGACTTCCACCACCGTCCTCTTCAGCCGCTCTACCAAGGGCTGCTTCATGTTCTGGATCACCATCCCATCTCCTACATGATAGATGTTTACGGTTCAGCCGATGCTATAGTCTTGGAGCGGCTGAAGTCTGCTTATTATTTCACTGGTGCCCTGACATACTTCTCATTAGTCGATATTCACGTCACTTGAAGGAGGGGACCTGTACCAGCGCACTCTCTTGACGAGGAGAGCGATGAAAAAAGAAGACTGGACAGGAGCCGCGTGCCATGAATGCTCGGGCTCTGAGTTGGTCTCAGAGGTAGAAGAATAAAAAGCGTTTGGTTTGGGTCCTGTCTCGTAATTATGTTCCATGTGCTCTGGATCCTCTCTCTGTACCTTTAACTGCACCCTCGTGAATACAGTTGGCTTAGATATTCTCACGCTTGATGAATGTAGCAGGGAAGCAAGAAAACAGGTGAAGGCTTTCAACGGAAACTTTATACGGTCTACTTAAGTGTTCACTGAACTTGCGGTGGTTGCAACAGCAACAAATGTGCTGAGCGGTTATCAAAGATCAGACTGACCATCGCTCAGCTGTTCTGAACATAAAAGGTTGCAATGATACCTTAGAGGTAAAGAGCATATCTGCAACACCTGTGATAACTTCAGACATGACGTCTGACGGGGGACACAAAATCGTAAGCTATGTAGCCACTTGAAAACTCATTTATTGACACATCAGAAGTTATATGCCCACTGCACTGTGATGAATGAAAAATGAGGGAGCCATTTAATGTCTGTCTTTAAGACTGGGACATGATAGTGTCACTGCCTCCCGTCTGCAGGTCTCATTGCAGATTCTGGCTCGTGTACATGCACTTTGCCACTTGTTTAATCGCTGATCTCATTTTTGACTGTTCTCTCATATATATTCATTAGCACGCAGTCATATGCTACTACGTTATGTGAAAGATCACCCGACAAAGATATAAAGCCCCACTTTATGCAACCGATGCATCATATCTTAGCCTTTTCTTTTCTTCTTAACCTGCAAAATATTTTGAAAGAAATGTCTGGCTTAGCAAGTGGGAAATAGGACACTGCATATGATGGCAGTGTTGTTTTTCATACTTACTCATGCAGTTCTGGAAACAGGTGACTGTAACGTAAATACTGATGTGAATGTTTACTTATTGTTCCTTGACTTGCTTCTGGTCCATGGTGTGTTATTGTTCATAATGCTTTACCACTTTGTGTGTGCCTTGGTCAAACTACTGTACTAGGCTTTGCTTGTAGGGGAAATGGTGTTAACAAGAATGATCATAAGTAGTATAACAAATATCATAATGCTTTAAACTGATGCTGTCATCATTATCAAAGATGCTTGGCAAATTTACTGAATTTACGTTCCTCACTGGTCTCGTATTCGCCTGTTCTTCAAGAGTCTTATCAGGAACCTATGTATAGCTTCTCTTCTTTTTTTTACATGTAAAGGCTTTGTAGGGGAAAATGTGTCGCATGGCCATCACACCTTGCTGAGGAGTGCCAGCTTTCTATCAAGCATGTCAACTTTGATTGAATGCCCTCGGCATTTTTTGTGCACATGCCTGATGCCTCATCGTTACAATATCAGTACTGATGGTGGTGCTGCAGCTCTTTCTTTCTTTGACAGATTGGAGCATAATTTGCTGCTGAGGGCCATTTATCCAAATGCTTGTCTGGCAAGCATGAAGCTCCTTTGCGGTTCTCTGGTCTACAGTGGCATTGAGCTGTAGTGAAGTGAGCCTTCGTAGCATTTTAAATGGGTGATCAACCGTGGTGGCATTTTTTTTCTTAGACTGGGCTTAGTCCCGTCCATGGTGAAATTTCATTGCAGGCAATGTGCAGAACTGCTTTGTTCTGATATTTTGGTATTTGTTTTGCAGTATCAGAATCGGCCCTCCTCTATGCTATATCTTTTGGCCCATGTGTTATTTTTACAGGTTGAAATGTATCTGTCTTTTAATAAATTATTGTTAAATTATATCTGCTTGTAACAGATTCCCGTGACAAGTGTCCTTTTCTATTTTGGTAACACTTGTCTTTGACTGTTCAAACTCGAACTATGTTTCAGGCAATGCATGAGTGTGTTTATTCCTAAATCAGCTCACATAGAACATATTGTCAAACTAGTTGGTGCGTGTCAAGAAATAAGGAAGCGCCAACACAAATGAAGAAAAGACAGGGACATGGAAAAGCACTTGTCTCTGTCACTCTTGTTTTCATTTATGTAGGCGCTATTTTATTTCTTCAAGCAGCTGTTGGCCAGTGTCATTCAAGGGCAACAGACATCTGCCTCTTAAAGGTGCACTGAAGAGGAATCTGAACTCGTCTTTTTGCCGCAGGGAACTCGATCTACACGTTCCTAGCATTCTTAGAAACTTCGATTTATTGCCCTGTGTGGCTGATTTCCCTAATTAAATCGAATTAAAGTCCGGCTCCCGCCTTTTTTTTTTAATTCTCCCTCGTACGGTGGGCGGAGTCGACCAACGCGTGGAGTGCCTTGCAGCCAGCTCCGTGGAGGCTTTGCTTTCGCTTTATTTTGTTTTTTAGGTTTCTGTGAATAAATAGTTTCATTCACAGATAATATAGCCGCATAATAAGCCCGCAGAAATAAAAATACGTGCGGACTATTTGCTTCTACGGACTACTACGTATTACTCCGCCGATGGCAGAGCGGCAAGCAGCCGCGGGACTGGCTGCAAGGCACTCCACGCATTGGTCGACTCCGCCCACCGTACGAGGGAGAATTAAAAAAAAAAGGCGGGAGCTGGACGTTAATTCGATTTAATTAGGGAAATCAGCCACACAGGGCAATAAATCTATAATAAGTTTCTAAGAATGCTTGGAAAGTGTAGACTGAGTTCCCGCGGCAAAAAGATGAGTTCAGATTCCTCTTCAGTGCACCTTTAAGGCACTGTAGAAGCTGAAGTAAGGACGAGCCAAAGAATTTTTACTGTGCCCTTCGATTCTTTCTCAGGTACTCTTAGATGCTGCAATTTTTTCTCATCTTATTCATTACAACATGTTTTCTCGACTTTAATGTTATCTTGGTGCTGTGTCCTTCAGTCATACCACTGATTCAGCCTTGTTTAAGACGACATTGAAGTTGAGAACATGCACATGCTGTGGGTTCTGTGCATGGCAAGTTTTTCCTCTCCACTAGTAGTCACATGCCACCTGTCACATCAACTGAGATCGCATTGGGTTGTGTTCCGAGGGGGAAAAAAACAAACTATGGCATAGTTATAATGACATGCCACCACCATGAGGTGCGCAGCTTATGCTGCTGGGAAGGTTCCTTCTTCTCGTTAACAAACACCCCTGATGATTAAAAAACACTGCTACTTCATGAGGAAAAGTTTTTTAGCATGGAAAATGAGTAGAAGTGATTCTTGTCTTCTGTGTTGTTTTCTGACTACACACAGTAGGTGTGGATTGAGATGCTGTTGAGGTCACACTCCTTCAAGTTGCTTCCAGACAGTGGAGCTTCGACCGCATGCTGAGTGTTGCCTTACCCGGAGCACAGAGAAAAAAATCAGCTTTGCCATTCACTTTCAGGTCGTATTTCGCTCAAGGGTATTGGTAATTTTTTTTTTTTTGCTGTTTGAGCGGAGTGCTTACCTGATATGATTTGGTCAGAATTACTTATAAATCGTGATTGCATATAGTATTACGATTGAGTACCTGGCCCAACTTTGGTACATTACTGGCATTGAGCATTTGTTCAGCAGGGCTTCCTTTGTCGAATGCACCACCTTGTTTGAAGCATTTTCAAAGCCTTGTAAGGCGTATGTCATCGATACACGTCCGTCTGCTGCATTCCTTTGCCTGTGATTGCCTGCAATGACATGATTTTTTGTGTACAGAATTGTAGCGATGCTAGGCCAATGCAAGCATCTTTTTTGGTGATGTAGAACATTTCCCCATTTTCTGCCAGGAGGTTGGAAACCAAAAGGAGCATGAAAACAATGATGTAGACAACAGGTGCTGGCTTTCAAATTTATCTTGAAATAAGTCACCACAGGGTATATATGTAAATCAAGCGACCAGTTGGCAATTAGCTATTAAGGCGGAAGCCTTTAATGCCTCATCGTTGTAAGTAGGAGTTGTCGACAGAAATGTCACCCTTTTCAATTGGTCGAAACGGTCATGATGTCACAGTGCGCGAATTTCAAACGGGGCCAATTGTACTTTGCCTAGTAACCATGCAACCAATTCAAGAGATCGTATAGTGATGCTCCAAGTAAGTGGGAATAAGTTTAGTTAATTGCTTATTACCCAATTAGCTTAATTAACCTTTCTAATCAGGTCAGATAAATACATAAAACCGAGTAGGAAATCTGAAATCGAACCCCAGTGTCCGGAGTGCGAGACAAGCATGCTAACCACTCTGCCGTGCCAGCTCGATGGTTTGGAATGAACAAAGGCGCGTCTAGTGAATACGGTGTCTTCGTTCACTCCCATCTTCCTCCCTTCCCGTTACGGCGAGGTTCAGGTGCCCACCGAGGTATGCGAGACAGATACATTTCCTTTCCTCAAAAACCAATTTACCGACGAGCAAGGCATAAAACCGAACGGGCGATGGTGTTCTATGGACTCCCTGGCAGCGTTGTGCAAGACGCTGTCGCGTTTCACTCTTAGAGGCGAAGCCTAACATCTTAACAACGTATCAGTGACACAAGCAGCAACACCGCGCTTAAGGCTTTCGCCTCACTGCACTTTAGGTCAACAAAGTGCCCCCCTGAAGAGGGTTGTACACAGTACACATTTAAGTGAGATTTGATAAACAAGTGTTTGGAAAACATTAGAAACTGAAAAGGACGAAATTCACAAAGGCATCTGCATCATGCCAAAATTATTGCTCAAACATAAGATGCTCATTTGAACCTGTTGCAGCAATCAGCTATGTTTCTATGTGCAGCCCTCTTTTGGCATTTGCATGCATGTTTGTGACAGCACCCTTTCTGTGTGTGTCCTTTTACCGTATTATTAATGCTGATTTCCAATTCTCAAAAGGTGCTAGCATTGTCAAATGGTGTTTGACTAAGCACCGCCAGCCTTGAGCCGTTTTCGAGCATTGCTACTGCCAATTTTGTGAAGCCAAGACCAAGTTAATTTTGATGGTTTGACTCTATGATGGTGCTTGGGCAGCCTGCCCTAGGTGTTTTTGTAAGCTGGAGGTGTGGCGGGAGACCTACTTTTTTCTTAGAACTTTGCCCCAAGGAAACCAGGCAACAGTGCAACGGTATGCTTGTACCTACTGGAAACTGCTTGTTACCTGGCAGCACCAGGCGTCAAACCTTCCATGTGCAACATACTGGAAACTGTCCACTTGGAAACTGTCGCAAACCCCCGCCTTTACGGTCAACACAGGCGTGAGATCCCCTTTACGGTTACCTGTCATCCCTCTACGAGGTTTGAGAACACAGTAAAAGGTAGGCCGGTCAACCCGTGAAGTATGTGTGTCAGTGTGTGATTGAGGAATAAGTTCAAAAAAGTCACTTTCTTTTACAAACAATTGAATATTTACAGATAGTGGTCCAAATTACACTGCATAATAAAAGAGTACAATAAAAAAAATAAAACGCCACGACAAGATAGTGATAAAAGATGACTTAGTAAATGACAAGAGGAAAAACCCGACAGTGAACAAAACACTGTGATAAGAAGAAGACTATAAAGATAACAAGGCAATTATTCAAATATAGTAAGGGCACAAGTTACACAGAAAATACAGCGAAAAAACTACTAAGACAGATCAAGGTTAATTAAAAAAAGGCAAAAACAAAATTCTATTAACCGACAGTCTGTGGCAAAAAGGTATTCTCATGCCATATTCCTAGATTTTGAAAAAGCTTTTGATAAAGTCCCCCATAGGCGCCTAACACATAAGCTCTCACGCCTAAATCTGCATCCCTCGGTTCTGGATTGGATTCGAGCTTTCCTAACTGACCGCTATCAATTCGTCCATGCTAATTCACATTCGTCATCCCTCTCTTCTGTCTTGTATGGCGCTCCCCAGGGCACCGTATTAGGACCACTTCTATTTCTAACCTACACAAATGATTTACCGTCTAACATCAGGTATAATGTTCGACTATTTGCTGATGATTGTGTTATTTACCGCCAAATTAATGATCATTCTGACACTACCATCCTTCATGAAGATCTTGTTCGTATCGAAGATTGGTGCCGCACTTGGCTCATGTCACTAAATAGTACTAAAACGTCCCTTCTTTCTTTCCATCGCCGCTGCAACCACCTGGATAATACTTGCATTATTAGCACTATTCCTATCATATCAGCTGACTCCTACAAGTACCTTGGCATCCACTTAAGTAGTAAAGATTTAACATGGTCCCATCACATTCATCATGTTACTAATTCAGCAAATCAAGTTCTCTGGTACTTACAGCGTAACTTATCATTAGCTCCCCGTTCGATAAAACTTCTTGCTTACTTAACTTTTATACGTCCAAAACTTGAATTTGCATGTGCAGCGTATGATCCTTTCAATGCTAACCTTATCACTATGCTCGAATCTGTCCAGAACCGTGCCGTCAGATTCCTTTGTTCTGACTACTCTTATCACACCAGTGTTTCTGCATTAAAATCCCAGCTCAGTCTTCCCACGATAGCCTGCAGTCGCAAAATCGCCCGTCCTTCCTTGTATCACAGATTTTTACACACCTTTAACCATGATGCCCCCCGTATCACACGCGCTCATCGGATATCCCGTAACTCCCACCCTAACACCGTCTACCCCGAGAAATCTCGTACTGTAACGTATCAGCAGTCTTTCTTCCTTAGAACAGCCAACGACTGGAATGGCCTTCCATCTGAGGTGGCGACCATCACCAATCCAGTTCATTTCAAATCCGCCATCGAAGATCACCTGTGTCCAAAATAATAGCAATTTTGTCAGCCCACCCCTCATGTAATGTCCTTGTGGACCTTTGAGGAATAATAAATAAATAAATAAGATGAGGCGTCAAAGTCGCTGAGTTGATTGTGAGCTCAGTGAAACAGAAGACACTTTCCCAGAGCAGCCGCGAGAGAGGCCCGGAAGACTGAATCTTCCCAGAGCGCACTGCCGTGGGCGTGCTGCGGTATGCCTTTTTATACTCTCGGTTGGCTGCGTTGTGGCCGCGTCAAGGACGAGCCCCGAACATCATGTCGAACCTTGGTCGGAGGAGAGGAGAGATCCCGTAAGTTCCGCTCTATATGTGAGGCAGCTTGTGACAGAAACTTTTGAGCTGTTTCAGTTGAACCCATTCCTTTACTGCTTAGATTGAATGCAACAGTTGCTGCTGTTCATTGCAGATTGCCAATTTTTTGCATGCATAAGGTTGTGTTCCTGCGTGCTAGGCACTTTCCATGCATCAGATAGCTCTGATGGTGTTAAAGGGCCACTGATTAGAGTCTGGACAGTTTAAACAAACAAGCCCAATCCTTAGATGTAATAATAATAATAATAATTGGTTCACAGGAAAAGAAAGGCACAGTGTGGACACCTGAAGCGCGCCATAAGGGAAGGGAGGGGGTGAAAGAGGAAAGAGAAAGGGGTGCCGTAGTGGAGGGCTCCGGAATAATTTAGACCACCTGGGGATCTTTAACCTGCACTGACATCACAGAGCACACAGGCGCCACTTCATTTCGCCTCCATCGAAACGCGGCCACCGGTGGTCGGGGCCGAACCCGGGAACTCCGGCACAGTAGTCAAGCGTCTTACCACTGCACCACCGCAGAGGCATTAATTATAGTGTCTGCTAAATAGTAGAGGCACGTGAATCTCAAAAGGCAGTAAAATATATCAAAACCGTGTCGCACTTCCTTTCAGAGAGCCAATCTGCCTCAACCTCTATGCTGGCATATGACCCTCTGTGGCAACATCGCTCTAAAAAAGGTTGGTTTGGTTTGGTTTATGGGGTTTAACGTCCCAAAGCGACTAAGGCTATGAGAGGCGCCGTAGTGGAGGGCTCAGGAAATTTGGACCACCTGGGGTTCTTTAACGTGCACTGACATCGCACAGTACACGGGCCTCTAGAATTTCTCCTCCAAAGAAATTCTAGCCGCCGCGGCCGGGATCGAACCCGCGTCTTTCGGGACAGCAGCCGAGCACCGTAACCGCTGAGCCACCGCGGCATCCAATTGTCTGTATCTTTGACTGATGGATGACGTGCTGACATAAACCAGGCCGTGTGCTGTGTCATCTGTCAGTCTCGCTAGCACTTTTCTGACATGAGGAAGCTATTTAGTTGCTTGTACCATTCCATGTATGCTTCAGCATGTCCTATATGCTGTGCCACTTGGACAACCACACGCTTGGAAGACACAGACTACAGAAACAGAGAGAAAGGTTAATTTGTTCATTATTCCGAAATGTGCACCTTCAGTCTCTTACAGTGGCTCCCAAACACATAAGCTAATGATGAAATTCTGTAAGTTCTTTAAAGCTAACACCCATATGTTTATCAGTGAATCATTTCTTTCACACCAATTCAGTGCTGGGAGCATGATCAAGTATGCAAGGTATTGAATTCAATTTAACTGCACTGTCTGTTACTTTGTGTCGGTAGCACCAAATGTGCAGAGTTGATCACACTTGTCGAGCGATCGCACAATGTGGTGCGGAAGGAATAACCTGAAATTCTAAAGGAGCTACTGGCTTTCCCTGATAATACTTGCGCTCGCAGGCAGCTGAAAATACTTGTGAACAGCACAGACACAAGCTCCTTGCCAAATGAAAAAAAATCCTATACAACAGTTCACTTAATTTGCTCTGCAGGAGAACTCCTCGAGCGCTCTAGGCAAGTGCGATCGACTCTGTACACTGCCATTTAGGTTAACAGGTACATATGATCATTTACATCAATTCATCTTCAGTACAAATACAAAATATATATTCTTGCTTATTATTCTCTTCTTGACTAAACTGCTGCAAGTTCACTCAGGATGATATATGTTGCTACAAGCAGCAGCTGTATCGAACTGTTATGTCCAGCTTGTTAGAAGTTTTTAGCTATTACTGATGTTCGACAGGCACACACTCAAAAATAGGCAAAGAAGGGGCGGGCACCTGTTTCCCTTGCTTTCTGCCCTTTGCTGGAGTATGTTGTATGTGTGTATTACGAAGGGCCTCGCTGCCTATGACCCATGACCATAATTAGCCGCGATGTTACCTAGGGCGCAATACCTTACAGTGACATTAGTCTCTACTGTACGCCGCTACAACAGCCGTGGCCAAAACGCTAGCGCAGTCGTACGTATTCAGGATAAGCAATATAATGATGCGCCCATTATCGGCAATGTGCATGCTAGCATCTTGTAAATCGCAACCTAAAAACTATCGGGCACTACTGACCTAACGACACACAGGCGCGAGCGATCGGAAGCCTGTTTGAGAGTGGTCAGCGCTAGAAGAACAGCAGCTAAGACACGCACGGCGCAGCACAATCGCAGGCTTACACTGATCAAAAAGAGCAAACGGCGCACAGGCGTGAGCGATCGACAGCCTGGTTCAGAGTGGTCAGCGTTGGAAGAACAACCGCTAAGACACGCACGGCGCAGCACAATCATACACTGATCATACAAGAGCCAAACGGCGGCGAACAGGAGTGAGGAGCTGCGCAATCACAGGTTTACACTGATCGTACAAGAACAAACGGCGCACAGGCGGTGAGCGATCGACAGCCTGGTGGTCAGCGTTGGAAGAACAGCTAACACACGCACGGCGCAGCACAATCACGGGCCTACACTGTTGAAACAACAGCCTAGGACAGGCACCACGGCGCGCATTATTTAACTTTACTAACGGGTCCAAACACAGGCGAACTCGGCGGCTATCGCGAGTGGCCGGCGCCATTTTGTTTAACCCAGCTGTCATCCTCCTCAGTATTTCGCGCCGTCGACAGCACTTTTTTATACCTCCTCAGTCTTTTTATTAATTTTAAATTTCATATTTAAAATGTTTCTTGATCCCTAAGGGAGCCTTCGAAACCGAAAACAAAAATGTTTCTTGACCCCTGAGAGAGCCTTTGAAACCGAAAACAGAATTGCACCGGAAGTGCGTCAAAGCACTGCGCAGCCAATAGCGCGCTAGCGCGCTGTGCCGGCTGCAGTTGGCGAAGACGCCACCCGGACCGCACCGTACAGGAAGGGAGGAACGCCACCACCCGTTCGGCGCGATGCCTTGTCATTTGAACGAAAGGCTTTTTGAGGAAAGGTAATGGCGCAGTAATTCTCTGCCATCTGGGTGGACACTCGAACCGCACCGTAAAGGAAGGGAGGAACGCCACCACCCGTTCGGCGCGATGCCTTGCCCTTTGAACGCAAGGCTTTTTGAGGAAAGGAAATGGCGCAGTAATTCTCTGCCATCTCGATGGACACCCGAACCGCACCGTAAAGGAAGGGAGGAACGCCATCACCCGGTCGGTCGGTCGGTCGGTCGGTCGGTCGGTCGGTCGGTTTATGGGGTTTAACGTCCCAAAGCGACTAAGGCTATGAGAGACGCCGTAGTGGAGGGCTCCGGAAATTTCGACCACCTGGGGTTCTTTAACGTGCACTGACATCGCACAGTACAAGGGCCTCGAATTTCTCCTCCAAAGAAATTCAGCCGCCGGGGCCGGGATCGAAATGGAGCAGTAATTCCGTCATCTCGGTGGACACCCGAACCGCACCGTACAGGAAGGGAGGAACGCCACCACCCGTTCGGCGCGCAGCTACCGGCGCTTGTATGCCGGTCCTGTAGGAGGGCTTAGACAGTCTCATTAAATCTCGTACGGTGCCCGGATGCTCTCGTTTCAGCTCCCGGATGTGAGGAATTCAGTGCCCGGATGAGTGAAATTCAGTGCCCGGATGTTGGCTCTCGGTATCGGCGTGACGTCACCATATGGCCGACAAGGGGAGCTAAAAGCATTTCATGCTTAAAATCTACAGCTGGTATGACATCACAGCGGCAGTAGCGCCACAGGTGCGCGGCGCGCCACATGTGCGCGGCGCGGCTTAACTGCAGCCGGGCTATCTGAAGGAGCAAGTTGGTCGCCCATATTCACTCCGCTAAGGGTCAAACGTAACTGCGGCCGGGTCACGCGAAGGTTTGAAAGTGCGAGTAGTATTGCTTTCGCAATAAAACATAATCTACAGCTGGTATGACGTCACATTGGCAGTAGCGCCACAGGTGCGCAGCGCGGCAAACACACCGTAACTGCAGCCGGGCTTTGAAGGAGCGAGATAGAGGCCCACAATCTTCAGCTGGTATGACGTCACAACGGCAGTAGCGCCACAGGTGCGCGGCGTGGTGTAACTACAGCCTGGCTATTTGAAGGAACGAGTTGGTCGCCCAGGTCAAAGGTAACTGCGGCCGGGTCACGCGAAGGCTTGAAAGTGAGAGTATTACTGCTTTCGCAATAAAACCTCGCTATACAGGAACATTCGAAAACACTGCACACAAGCACATGGGTATACAAAGACCGGGTATCCCCTGTCACTGGAGGTGTGTCAACAAGGAGTGTATCAAAAAGGAGTGTATACACGAAGAACTTGGTGCCAGAAATCGTAAAAAAATCAGGGGGCACTTTGTTGACCTAAAGTGCGGTGAGGCGAAAGCCTTAACCGCGGTGTTGCTGCTTGTGTCACTGAGGTGTGGTTAAGATGTTCAGTTCCGCCTCTGAGCGGAACGCGACAGCGTCTTGCAACGCTGCCAGGGAGTCCATAGAACGCCATCGTCCGTTTGGCTGTATGCCTTGCTCGTCGGTAAATTAATTTTCTGAACAAGCGGATGCCCTGCTACGCAAAGCGTATAAGAAAGCGCTCCGACTACCACGCTACACGTCTACAGAAAAACTCATGGCCCTGGGATTACATAACACCTTTGAGGAGCTACGAGAGGCGCAGCTTGAGTCGCAAAAACTCAGGCTTTTGCAAACAACGACTGGAAGAGCGCTCCTGCAGAGGCTCGGATATCGCGAGCAGATGCGAGAAATGTCGAGGACGGCAACGATCCCCGACGAGCTTCGCAAGACCCTCAAGGTAGCTGCAATACCAAAAAATATGGATCATAACCTCCATCGAGGCAGAAGAGAAGCGAGGGCCGAATTCATTGAGAAAACATCAAGCCACGACCGTGTATACAGACGCGTCTTGGAGAGGAGGAGATACCAAAATCGCTGTAGCGGCGGTGGTCGATTCGTCTTTACGTGAAATGACCAGCGCGTCTCTCCGAGGCTGCACAGCTGCAGAGTCCGAGGAAGTAGCTGTTGCTCTAGCGGTGGCGGAGGGCTATAGAACCGGGCGGTCACTAACAATACTCACGGACTCTCAAACAGCCTGCCGAAATTACATGAATGGCAGGATAGGCCGTCACGCGCTCCGTATGCTCCTCGCAGCGAGCGACAGAATTAAAAACCAGGAAGAACAAAACGACGAGATCCCACACAAAATTGTGTGGGTACCGGGGCACACGGGGGTGGCAGGGAACGAAGAGGCCGACAGGATAGCTCGACGATACATTACTTTCCGAGCATCCGACGAGACCGCCGAACTCGCGCCAGCACCCAGGGAATATTCGGCCATACTACAAAACTATAGAGGCAGAAGAATGCGATATCCCCCACCGCACAAATCTCTCAGCAGAGAGGAAGCTGTCACTTGGAGACAATTACAAACAGGCTCTTTCCCAAACCTACATATACTAAACAAAATGCACCCTACGATATACACGGACAAATGTCCCTGGTGCGACGAAAAACCTACTCTATACCACATCACATGGGCCTGCCAAAACATACACGTGGTCCCCAAAATACAAAACCCGAGTGCGGAGCAGTGGGAGACTCTGCTGTCCAGCGACCGCTGTGAAGACCAACAAGGTCTGGTGCAGCGAGCTCAACGGGCGGCAGTGGCCAGCGGAGCCCTGGACTGAGGGCAACCGACCACTGATTAGAGGCGGACGACTTCGACAGAGAAGGCTCCTGGGGGTAGAACCAAGACGTCTCTGAAGATGCCCCCAAACCGCAGGAAAAACCATTAGTGTAAATAAAGTTTTCCCTTCCTTTGAGGAAAGGAAATATATCTGTCTGGCATAGGATGAAAGATGGGAGTGAACGAAGACACCGTATTCACTAGACACGCCTTTGTTCATTCCAAACCATCGAGCTAGCATGGCGGAGTGGTAGCGTGCTCGTCTCGCACTCCGGAGACCCTTGGTTCTATTCTCCAACTCGACGAATTTCCTACTCGGTTTATTTATTTACATGATCTGACTAGAAATATTAATTAGGCTAATTGGTTAATTAATTAATTAAATATACTCAGTCCCACCTACTTGGAGAATCACTATACCATCCCTTAATTGAATTGATTTCATGGTTACTAGGCTTAGTACAATTGGCCCCTTTTGAAATTTGCGCTCTGTGACGTGTAATATTTCTGTCGACACCACCTGCTCACACCGATGAGGCATTAAAGGATTCCGCCTTAAAAACGAATGAAGAGGTAAGAAGCTCAGAATCCGACACCTACAGCCAACGAAGCAAGCTCTGCCTCACTCCTCAACATTTACGTTCTGACAAAGGACGGTCTATAGCGCACTAGGTGCTGTGGAAAACCACAGCTACTACTCACCACAACATAAGAAACAACTGGGTTCAACTGGGTAGGAAACTTCAACTCGATTATTCGCACAATTTTGTAATCAAAGGTCGAAAAACGTACTGTCACACACAAAGGTGCTGTCCTTGCCGAAATTTGCGGTCTTTGTGAAGTGTTTGAAGAAGGCTGCATGCTTCGCAGTGTGGTGGCCTTTAGCATTTCCTGAAGGAGAAAAATTACAAGGAACTTTAGCGGCTAAAGTGGTGAAAGGCGAAAGCCTGAGAGCTGCATTCTGCTACGCGATAGTTCACTGCACATTTTGTTGGTGCATTAATTAACTGCCAATTAATGACGCTTAAGCTTCGCCTTTAGGAGTGGAATGCGCCAGCGTGTTGTAGCGCTGCCACGAAGTCCAAGGAACGCCACCACCCGTTCGGCGCGATGCGTTGCCCTTTGAACGCAACGCTTTTTGAGGAAAGGAAATGGGGCTATAATTCTCTGTCATCTCGGTGTACACCTGAGCCGCACCGTACACGAAGGGAGGAAGTGTGAGTGAAAGAAGAAAGAGAGGCCGTAATGAAGAAATTGAAAATTGTATTTGAGGAAAGGAAATTACGCATGAACTGTCTCACATATCCGAGTAGACACTAGTCGAAAATTGTATTTGAGGAAAGGAAGTTGCGCAGTAACTCTCTCGCCTATTTCGTGGACACCCGTCAAAATTCGCGCCCGGTGACGTAACGACAATCTGGACCAATCTGAAACGCGGACAAATACGCCTTGCTCATCGGTAAATTGGTTTTTGAGGAAAGGAAATGTATCTGTGTGTCATATCTCAGTGGACACCTAAACCTCGCCGTAACATGAATGCAGGAAGATGGGAGTGAACGAAGACACCGTATTCACTAGACGCACCTTTGTTAATTCCGAACCACTCCGCTACCACTCCGCACGCTACCACTCCGCCATGCCAGCTTTTTTTTTCCTTTATTGACTCCACCATGCCAGCTCGACGGTTTGGAATGAACAAAGGCGCGTCTAGTGAATACGGTGTCTTCATTCACTTTCATCTTCCTTCCCTTACGGCGAGGTTCAGATGTGCACCGAGATATGCGACACAGGTACATTTCCTTTCCTCAAATACAAATTTACCGACGAGCAAGGCGTAATAAAGCCGGTCGTGAGCTGAACGAACGATGGCGTTCTGTGGACTCCCTGACAGCGTTGCATCACCTGTCGCGTTCCACTCAGAGACGAAGCTTAACATTTTAACCTCACATCAATGACACAAGCAGGAACACCGTTTAAGGCTTCCGCCTCACCGCACTTTAGGTCAACAAAGTGCCCCCCTGAATATTTTTGTTTACATTACACATCCTTAGAGCTTGAGCGGCAGCATAAGTGCGTCAATATACCACTGAGGGGCATACCATGCGGCCTGCTTACAGGTAGCAAAGATCAATTTCAAAATAAAATTCGCGCGTGCTATGGATGTACAGTGCTTCGTTTTGAGAGTTTTTGACAGCAAAGTGAATGAACAGCGATTAGAGCCGTGGTAGTGGTGATGATGAGCGCTAACTTTTCCGCTTTGATATTTTGCATTTCTGCCACTTATTATCGCACTGGTGCATAGCTACCGCTGCGCTAGTGCGTGTGGCGATTGTTTAGCTATTTCGGCAAGGTTATAACTATCGATTCATTTTGCGATAAATATATTCGCGCGGCTTTTAGCCTCATTTTCAGTGGGTTTCCGGCCAAAGGTTCGGGCGCATTCGCCGTTTTCTAACGTCCGAACGTTTGCGGCTCTTGCCATCCGCATATGTGCATTCTTCAGAGAGAGAGAGAGAGAAAAAAACTTTATTTACAAAGGAATTTGGGGCACGCGCCAGGGTAACCGCACGACCCCACTGCACTCAAGTGTTTATGTTCCTGAGGTCCATAACACTGGCAGCACGGCCGGTGGCGATGGTCTGCAGGGCCGGGTCCTCCGAGCGCAGCAGGGTCTCCCAGTCCTCCCAGGTCTTGAGGTTCTCTAGGTCCCGCGGGGGGAGGGTCCGCCGGGCAGAGGGAAAGGATGTGGAGGGAAGAAGCGAAGGGTTCTGGGCATAGGACACATGCGGGAGTGGGAAAGGATGGATGATAGAGGGCTAGGGTAAGGGGTGACGGGAGAGAGTGTGTCTGTAGTCTGCGCCAGAGTGTTGCGTGCTTGTTATCTAGGGAGGGGTGGGGCGGGGGGTAGAGCTGGCGTGAGGCTCTGTATGCCTGGGTCAGCTCACTGAATGTGTGCATGCGCTCCTTCGTGAACCCCGATCCGAGGCCACCTGAGCCCGGTTTAAAGAACCTCGGGCTAAAAGGTTGGAAGCCTCGATTCCGGGATTCCCGGAGTGCGCAGGCACCCATATCAGCTCCACTTGGCGGGGTGGGGGTGCATCGGGCGAGTCCAGTATGCCAAAAGCAGGGACATGAACTCGGCCTCGAGCAAAATTTAAAATCGCAGTTTTGGAGTCACTTAATATATACTGATGCAGCGATGGTGTAGAGGTAGAGCATCCGCCTCGCGTGCAAGAGGACCGGGGTTCGAATCCCGGTCCACTTTCCACCGGATTAAAAAAAAAACTCCGCGTGTCGATGGAATTGCATACCCAGGCTTGAAGTGCGGCCTGATTTCGGTGAACAGAACCGACAACGCACTTCCTCACCAGAACAGGATTTGGCCACCCTGGTGTAGTACTTGGCCACAACCTTCTATAAACAAACCAATTAACCCTCGGCCCTCAGTCCCCAGCGGCTGCGGAGCAACTGACCAAGGCGGCGGTCAGATCTGTGACGCAGCGGAGGGTGCTAAAAATGTCTGGCTCCGGACAGGCCGCCATTGGAAACTGAACCTGGCAACGTTTAACGCAAGAACCTTATCAAGTGAGGCTAGCTTAGCAGTGCTATTGGAGGAATTAGCCGGTATTAAATGGGATGTCATAGGGCTTAGTGAGGTTAGGAGGACAGATGAGGCGTATACAGTACTAAAGGGCGGGCATGTACTGTGCTATCGTGGATTAGCAGATAGGCGAGAACTAGGTGTGGGATTCCTCATTAATCAGGATATAGCTGGCAACATCGAGGAGTTTTACAGTATTAACGAGAGAGTGGCAGCTATCGTAATTAGGCTTAATAAGAGGTACAAGCTGAAGGTGGTGCAGGCCTACGCGCCTACATTAAGCCATGATGACCAGATAGTTGAAAGCTTCTATGAAGATGTGGAATCGGCAATGACCAAAGTAAAATTACAGTACACTGTACTGATGGGCGACATTAATGCAAAAGTAGGTAAAAAGCAGGCTGGAGACAAGGCGGTAGGTGACTATGGCATAGGTTCTATGAACAGTAGGGGAGAGTTATTAGTAGAGTTCGCAGATAGAAATAATTTAGGGATTATGAATACCTTCTTCCGCAAACGAGAAAACAGGAAGTGGACGTGGAAGAGCCCCAATGGTGAGACTAAAAATGAAATAGACTTCATACTGTGTGCACACCCTGGCATCGTAGAGGATGTGGAGGTCCTCGGTAAGGTCCGTTGTAGCGACCACAGAATGGTAAGGTCTCGTGTTACCTTAGATTTGAAGAGGGAACGGAGGAAACTGGTCAAGAGAAAGGCTATTAACGAGTTAGCATTAAGAGGGAAGGTAGAGGAATTCAGAATGTCGCTGCAAAACAGATTTTCCGCTTTAACTGAAGAAGACGACCGTAGTGTTGAAAGAATGAATGATAATCTTACAGCTATCGTTACAGAGTGCGCCGCAGAAGTAGGTGGTAGGATTGTTCGACAGGATACCAGCAAGCTATTTGAGGAGACTAAAGATCTGATTAAGAAACGTCAAAGCATGAGGACGTCTAACTCCACAGACAGGATAGAACTAGCAGAGCTATCGAAGCTAATAAATAAGCGCAAGGTAGCCGACATAAGAAAGTTTAACATGGAGGAAATCGAGCATGCTCTAAGGAACGGAGGTAGCCTAAAATCAGTGAGGAGAAAACTGGGCATAGGTAAAATCCAGATGTATGCGCTGAAAGACAAACAGGGCAATGTCATCAGCAATATGGATAAGATAGTTGAATTAGCCGAAGATTTCTACAAAAATATATACAGTAGCGTATCTAATCAAGTTACTGAGGGAGGCAGTCGAGCACAGCAATGTGACATCCTGCCAGTAACGAAGGAGGAAGTAAAGAAAGCCTTAGGAGCAATGCAAAGAGGGAACGCAGCTGGTGAGGATCAGGTAACAGCAGATTTGTTGAAGGACGGAGGAGAGATTGTGCTACAAAAACTAGCCACCCTGTATACGCAATGCCTTGTGACCTCGAGAGTACCAGAAGCTTGGAAGAACACTAACATTATCTTAATTCATAAGAAAGGAGACGTCAAGGACTTGAAGAATTACAGACCAATCAGCTTATTGTCGTTGCCTACAAGGTATTTACTAAGGTAATCGCTAATAGAGTCAGGACAACCTTGGACTTTAGTCAACCAAATGATCAGGCAGGCTTTCGTAAAGGATACTCGACAATAGATCACATTCACACTATCAATCAGGTGATAGAGAAATGTGCAGAATATAACCAGCCCCTATATATAGCCTTCATTGATTACGAGAAAGCATTTGACTCAGTGGAAACCTCAGCTGTCATGCAGGCATTGCGGAATCAGGGTGTAGAAGAGTGCTATGTGAAAATATTGGAAGATATTTATAACGATTGCACAGCTACTATAGTTCTCCATAAAGTCAGCAATAAAATTCCAATACGGAAAGGTGTCAGGCAGGGAGACACGATCTCGCCAATGCTCTTCACTGCCTGCTTACAGGAGGTATTCCGGGGTCTGGAATGGGAACAGTTGGGGATAAGAGTTAATGGAGAATACCTGAGTAATTTGCGATTCGCTGATGACATTGCCTTGCTAAGCCACTCAGGACAAGAACTGCAAAGCATGATCAATCAGTTAGACAGGCAGAGCAGAACGGTGGGGCTAAGAATTAACATGCAGAAAACCAAAGTAATGTTCAACAGCCTAGCAAGGGAACAGCAGTTCGCCATTGACAGCGAGGTGCTGGAAGTAGTAAGAGAATATGTCTACTTAGGGCAGGTAGTGACCGCAGATCCGCATCATGAGAGGGAAATAACTAGAAGAATAAGAATGGGGTGGAGCGCATATGGCAGGTTCTCTCAGATCATGAATGGTAGCTTACCAATATCCCTGAAGAGAAAAGTATACAACACCTGTATCCTACCGGTACTCACCTATGGGGCAGAAACGTGGAGGCTAACAAAGAGGGTTCAGCTTAAGTTAAGAACAACGCAGCGAGCTATGGAAAGGAAAATGATAGGTGTAACGTTAAGAGATCGAAAGCGGGCGGAGTGGGTGAGGGAACAAACGCGGGTTAATGACATCTTAGTTGAAATCAAGAGGAAGAAATGGGCTTGGGCAGGGCATGTAATGCGAAGGCAAGATAACCGCTGGTCCTTAAGGGTAACGGAGTGGATTCCAAGAGAAAGCAAACGTAGCAGGGGACGGCAGAAAGTTAGGTGGGCGGATGAGATTAAGAAGTTTGCGGGGATACAGTGGCCGCAACTGGCGAAGGAAAGGGTTAATTGGAGAGACATGGGAGAGGCCTTTGCCCTGCAGTGGGTGTAGTCAGGCTGATGATGATGATGATGATGATGATGATGAATATATACCGGGCTTCCGTGCGAGTGATAGCTAGTGCAATGGCGGCTTCCTCTGAAGCCTCTGGGGACGTGTCTGGATAGAGAGGTAGTGTGAGGAGGGCGGATAAAGAGGAGTCGACCACAGCTGCTGTCGCTTCATTACCCGTGCAGGCAGCGTCCACCCATACGGCGTCCGGTTGGGGGCCGTACGCTCGATGGAGTGCCTTCGCACGGGCTCTGCGGCGCTGCTCATGGTGGGACGGGTGCATATTCCTCGGGAGCGGCCTAATGAGAAGCTCCTGGTGAAGGGATCGTGGGATGGCGAGGAGGGTTGGGTCGTTGGCCGGTATTCTGATGCCGAGGGAGTCCAGGATATACCGACCTGTGAAAGTTTGTGCGAGCCTCATGTATTGGACCTGTCGGTGGGCCTGCACTAGTTCCCCGATCGTGTTGTGGAGGCCCAGGCCTAGTAATCTTTCTGTGTTGAGGGGAAGATGAAGTGCTACTTTGAATGCCTTGCGAATAAAAGCATCCAAAACGTTTATGTCATGTTTGGATAGTTGTAAGTATGGGGTAGTGTACAACACACGGCTGAGGACAAAGGCATGAATGAGGCGACATAGGTCGCGCTCCTTCATGCCTCTATGACGTCCGGAAACCCTGCGGATGAGGTGCGATATCGCGCCTACAACCTGCTTGAGTTTCTTGAGGGTAGTGGTGTTTTTGCCATCGTCCTGGATGTGCAGGCCCAATACACGGAGGGTGCCAACCTCAGGTACCGGATCACCATCCAGTTTAATCGCAATGGGGGAGCGGGGACAGCGGTGGTTCTTAGGACGGATGAGGAGCAGTTCGG